>NC_048298.1:217030222-217330222 GCF_013100865.1 Trachemys scripta elegans
ACTATAGTAAAGAATAAAATTGTCAGACACATAGATGAACGCTGGGAAAGAGTCAACATGGTTTATGTAAAGGGAAATCATGCCTCACCAATCTACTAGAATTCTTTGAGGGGGTCAACACGCATGTGGACAAGGGGGATCCAGTGGATATAGTGTATTTAGATTTTCAGAAAGCCTTTGAGAGGGTCCCTTGCCAAAGGCTCTTTAAGCAAAATAAGCTGTCATGGGATAAGAGGGAAGGTCCTGTCCTGGATTGGTAACTAGTTAAAAGATAGGAAACAAAGGGTAGGAACACATGGTCTTTTTTCAGAATGGAGAGAGGTAAATAGACCCAGAGGTCTGTACTGGGTCCAGTCCTATTCAACATATTCATAAATGATCTGAAAAGAGGGGTAAACAGTGAGGTGGTAAAATTTGCAGATTATACAAAACTACTCACAATAGTTAAGTCCAAAGCAGACTAAGAAGAGCTACAAAGGGATCACACAAAACTGTTTGACTGGGCAAAAAAATGGCAGATAAAATTCAATGTTCATAATGCACATTGGAAAACATACTCCCAACTATAAATATAAAATGATGGGGTCTAAATTAGCTGTTACCACTCAAGAAAGAGATCTTGGAATCATTGTGGATAGTTTTCTGAAAACATCCACTCAATGTGCAGCTGCAGTCAAAAAAGCAAACAGAATGTTGGGAATTATTAAGAAAGGGATAGATAATAAGACAGAAAATCATGTTGCCTCTTTATGAATTCATGGTATGCCCACATCTTGAATACTGCGTGCAGATGTAGTCGCCCCATCTTAAAAGAGGTAAGTGCTGCTCAGAGCCTGCACCCCTGAGCCTCTCCCCATGCCCCAACCCCCTGCTCCAGCCCTGATTCCCCTCCCACCCTCCAAACCCCTCGATCTCAGGCCAGGGCACCCTCCTGCACCCAAACCTCTCATCTCTACCCCACCCCAGAGCCTGCATCCCCAGCCAGAGCCTGTACCCATTCCTGCACCCCAACCCCCCACCCCAGCCCAGAGCCCCCTCCCACATCCTGAACTCCTCATTTCTGGCCCCACCCCAGAGCCTGCATCCCCAAACAGAGCCCTCACCCCCTCCCATACCCCAACCTCAATTTTGTGAGCATTCATAGCCCGCCATACAATTTCAATTCCCAGATGTGAATTTTGCTCACCCCGGTCTAAATCATCCAAGACAAATGGCTTTCCCACCTCTCTTTGAAAACCTCCAGTGAAGGAGATTCCACGATTTCCCTAGGCAGTTTGTTCCATTGTCCTGCTGTTCTTATAGTTAGGAAGTTTTTCCTGAGATTAACTGAAATCTGCTATGCTGTAATTTGAACCCACTGCCTCTTGTCCTGCCCTCTGTGGCAAGAGAGAATGGTTTTTCTCCATCTTTCTTATGGCAGCCTTTCAAGTATTTGAAGACCAATATCATATCCCTCCCTTAATCTCCTCTTTTCCAAATTAAACATGCCCAGTTCCTTCAGTCTCTGCTCATCTGGCTTGCATTCCATTCCTTTGATCATTCTTGTCGCTCATCTCTGGATCCTTTCCAGATTCTCTACATCCTTTCTATACAGCGGAGACCAGAATTGGACACAATACCCCCGTTAAGGCCTAACCAGCGCCGAATAGAGTGATGCTATCACCTCCCATGACTTACATGCTCTCCCTCTGTTAATGCAACTCAAAAGTTTGGTTGATAGAGCTACATTGCTCAGGGCTGTGAAATATCCACACCCCTGAGCGACGTAGTTAAACCGACCTAACTCCTGGCACAAACAGCACTAGGTCAATGGAAGGATTCTTCTGTTGACCTAGCTACCGCATCTCAGGGAGGTGTACTGCCGACAGTGATAGGAGAATTATTCCTGTCACTGTAGTAAGTGTCTACACTGAAGCGCTACAGTGGCACAGCTGTAGAAGTAGCCATAGTCTTAGGTGCCAAATTCCTTGAGGGGTGGAGCTTAGGACATGCCTTGGCATCTCCCATTGATTAGCTTAGGTGGGGAGCTACCTAGCCTGATGGCTTTTATGAATCCCATTTTAAAGCAACTATCTCACCTCATTCATTACATAGGGAGCCTAGGTGTCAAACTCAGGCTTTGTGAATCCCAGTGCTTTTCTAAATGCTAAAAGTTAGATGCTCAGTGTTTCCATGTCTAAATCTAGCACTAGGTGACCTGCTCCTACATTCCTTTAACTTCTTTTCTGTTTGAAGAAAGACTATTAGGTTGTGTGCAAGCTTTTTTTTTTTTTTAACTCTTTAAAGTTACCCATTTCATCAAACCAAACTCATTTTTGTACATTTACATATTTATTTCTGGCTGTTACTTTGATAAAATGTCAGTAACTTGATGGAAAACTTAAATGTATTTCTTGGTGTTCCAAGAATACAACCCCCTGCTTAGTGCATGCTTTTGGGAATGATGTAATTAATTTTTACATTTTTATTTGAATAAAACTTCAATTTTGACAACCTCTGTCTGTGGAATATTAATCATATGCACAAAAAGTCATCTGGAAGTTCATATTCCTCCTGTGTAGAATACTGCCAATAAATAAATCCTTCCTCCTCCCCGTGTCTTCTCTAACACATTCTATTTTGCACACTGCTAAATGCGTACATAGCCGTATGTACGGCAACACGTCAGAATCAATACATAAACTTGCTATTGTATGTCATAGTCCAAATGGATTATTTTTACTATCATGCCACTAGTTTGGAAATCCTGGGCCTGGTATGTTTTCAATAATCTTTTAATTAAATTTAAATGTTCTAGTAACTTGTTCGTCACCGAATGTCATCTGTAGCCTCCGCAGTGGAGACCCTCAAAATGCTGAGTCATGTACAAAATATCAGCTAAAAGCTTCAAGAAAGGAGACTGGTGATTAAATTGCTTATCTGTAAACAACCCCTTGATTATTTTTATAAGTTCTAAAAAAAACTTATTTTCACACTCTGCTCGCCCCCCTTCCCCAGTCCCTCACACATATTCGCTCAAATGTTGCACTCTCTTTTCCATATAAAAGCATAAAGTCCCTCTCATTTCCCTCCAACCTTTCACAGTGGAAGGAATCCCATCAGCAGAATCCTAATAGAGACATTCCTGTGAATGTCCCCTTTTTCCTTCCTTCCCACTGTTTTGTTGTTTTTCTTGTAAACTGTTTAGAAAAGCTGCTAAGATTAGACCTCTCCTTATATCAGTAGCTATTGCCTTCCTGGAGTGACAGGCTAATTTCCTCCCTTTCTCTTCATAGCCTTGTATCCTGCTAGCTCTGCCGTGGGAACTAAATATTATCAGTCTGATAAGGCTTACCTAGTTCTTCATTTTTGTGCATTGGCAAATGAAATAAAGACTGTGACATATAGGTTTTGGAGGGCAGGGATTAGCAACTTTTGTGCACTGGAAAGCAAAAACAGCAGGGGCAAAAATGTAATATTTGTCTCACACAGTTAATGATGTTAGCCATCATATGCATTCCATTTATTGTGTTTTATAAATAAAGTCAGAAATATTTTTCAAAAGTGTAGGTTTGTTACCAATTTCTCTATGGTATCTTGATGATAGGATTGAATTAGTCATTCCAAAGAAGGAGTTGGGGGGGGGAGGGATGTAGAGTGCTTTAACAACCCACACATTGTGATTTTGTTGGCTGAAGCTGTGGGATTTAGTTCTTCTTGATTTCATTATAAATGTCCAGAGAGTAAGATCTAGAAATGTTAATCGTGCATTAGGACTGACTGAAGCATTTTATTTAGAGTTTTAAGCACTAAACTGATGCAGAAACATCTTGCAACTAATCTAAATAGTTAGAGGAACAAGTTATAGTACATCTGCTTTGCCCTCCATTTTATTTGTAAAAGGACAGATAAGCTATATGTTCAATTTTAATGTGTTTTACAGTCACAAATGCCATAATTGAACTGAAATCCATGTAGCTAATGTCTCTTCATTAATTAGAGCTCTAGTCAGATTAATTCGCCTTGGTGGAAGGTTAGAGCAGGTTTATGTACATCACTGTGCTACTCCTCTGAAACTCAGTTGAGCCTTTGAAGAGATTCACCCTCCTGATCCACAGGGGGACTGCTGTGGGAAAGAAAAAGAAAATGAAGTCTTGCTTTCAGTGAGTTATTTCACCCCAGCAGAGCAGTATGTCAAATTCTTGTGGGTCAAAATAGAGAACTACAGAATGTGCGTTTTTTCAAAAGGATGAATCTGGCTCTGAGCTGAATAAATTCCTGTGGAGGCTCAAAGTGGAACAGCTGACGATGTTCTTGGCTGGGAATTCTCTCTGACAAAAACATTAGATCCTACCCATAACTCCCACTGCTGTTTCTTCCCTCAGGCCCACATGTTTGGAGAGCACAATAATACTTCTGTGTTGACTGCATCCTTGGCATTGGATTCTGTGTATTTCAGTTGTAGAGTGAACTGTGGCACTGTCCTGCTAAACAGCCTTTGAGAGCCCTTGTTCTATGTGTTGATGTCATTCTTTTCTCTGATAGGGTGTACTCTTCCTTCGGTGTATTTGATGTCAACCATGTCAGTTACTTACTTAGTATGACTGTGATGTAGGTGGGTATTGCTTGAAGTTCTCTTGTTTTGATAAGTTCTTAAATAAACTACTGTCAGAGCTCCATGAGAGCAAAATGTTTCAAATCAGAATCAGACTTTGCTGGTACTAAAATAAAGATGCCTTATTGTAGCTTTATGGCAAAATCTGTTGAAATCTAAGTTTGAGAACAGGAGAGAGAATGAATTCAATTATTATCCAGAAGTTTACATTTGTTTCCTTTTTTTTTTAATGAAATGGACATAGGATAAATATAACGTCCAAATAGACCTATACTCAGTCAAAAGTGTTCAGCTGCTTAACTACTGTTAAATTAGCATGCTTTTGTTAAATGTGTGTATGGGAGAGACAGCTGCTGACTTTTCCTTTGTGTGTACGTATAATAAATCACTAGACAAAGAATTTCCTTTCAAACTTCCTTTCTGGTTCCACTTCTAAGAGACACGTGTAATCAAAATCTAGTCAAATAAGGATTGTAAGGTTTTTTCCCTCAGCCATTTTCTTTAACCTCTGCAATCTGACAAGTATTTCCTGTCTGAGTTTGCTTTAAAAGACAATGTTCCTCCTGACTAACAACCCACTACAAGGACCTGGCAGGCGCAGAAAAAGAGAGGTAGAAATCTGTGAGTGGAGATAAATAGGTGGTTTCTGGAGCTGGACATGTTCATGCAGGATAATTTAGGGCTAGCAATAGAAAGCACCATGGCGACGTGGCAAACCATCAATTCTGGGAACTGGACCAGCCAGTCTCATTTTAAGGCACTTTGTGTAATAAGAGAATTTTAAAAAAATTTTCTTACAAAAATTTGTCTCCCTTATAATTGTCTAGTAATGGTATCACTGCATTCACAGCAGTACTTATATCAGTCCTTCAGCTATTTCAGTTATAACACATGGGATATAAAAGGAGACTGGGATTGAAATAAACTGCCTAAGGGTAGGTCTATACTTACCTCCGGGTCCGGCGGTAAGCAATCGATCTTCTGGGATCGATTTATCGCGTATTGTCTAGACGCGATAAATCGATCCCGGATCAATCCCAGAAGTGCTTGCCGTCGACGCCAGTACTCCTGCTCGGCGAGAGGAGTACGCGGCATCGACGGGGGAGCCTGCCTGCCGCGTCTGGACCCGCAGTAAGTTCGAACTAAGGTACTTCGACTTCAGCTATGTTATTCACGTAGCTGAAGTTGCGTATCTTAGTTCAAAGTGTGGGGGGGGATTAGTGTGGACCAGGCCTCAGTCCTTGTCTTACTCCCAGTGTTTGACAATGGCAAAGTCCCCATTAACTTCAAAGCAGACTGCCCTGTGGGCCCCATTCAATGCAAGGAAAGTTTTCCCATTGACTTTAATGGCGATTGGATTGGGTCCATGCACAGGAAAAGAGTTGGATGGGCCAGTTGCATAATGGTCACTGTTAGCTTCAATCCAGGTGAGTTTACATATTAACTTGTGCCTAGTGCTAAGAGCCCAGAGCTACATTAGCCATGGTTAGAGTTTAGAAGGTATGAAAGCTTCTCTAGTTCATGAATTAATGAAAAGGAAACCATATTACATGTATATTATTTACCACAGCTTTGAATAGTAGCACCACTGTAGTATGACTCTGTCAGCATTATATTCACTTTTATAAATCCTGATTTTTTTTAAGTTTTTTTTTTTTTTCAGTCACAGTAATTATGGCTTAAATTAAGTTGCAACCTGGTTTGCTTGTCAACAGCCTGAATTCATTCTCTTAAAAAATATTTAAAAGCAACCATTGCAAATTACTCTTAGGTTAAAAGTTTAATAAAGATTTGAATATTCAAACCATTACATTTAAAAATGGTCTGGCTGTTTGAGAGCCATTTCCACTATCAGAGGGGATAATTTCTGAGCCTAATTTCATTTCCCAAGCCAGCAGGGTCTTAGTCAATTTGGTAACAGGAGCCATATAGGGTTGCCAGGCATCTGGTTTTTGCCTGGAATGCCTAAAAAGGGACTCTGGTAGCTCCGGTCAGAACCATTGACTGGGCTGTTAAAAGTCTGGTCAGCAATGCAGACAGTTCCCTGCCTGCCTTGGCTCCACGTGGCTCCCGGAAGCCACAGCATGTTCCTACAGCTCCTAGGCACAGAGGTGGCCAGGGAGGCTCTGCGTGCTGCCCCTGCCCTGAGCGCCGGCTCCACAGCTCCCGCTGGCTGCGGTTCCCAGATGAGGACAGCACATGGAGCCCCCTGGTCACCCCTGTGCCTAGTGTCTGCAGGGACATACTGGCTGCTTCTGGGAGCTGCCTGAGGTAAATGCCACCTGGAACCTGCACTCCAAACTCCCTCCCACATCCCAAGCCCCTGCCCTAGCCCAGAGCCCCCCTTCTGGAGCCCGCACCCCCTCCTACACGCCAACCCTCTGTCCCAGCCCTGGTCCCCTCCCAAAGCCCGCACCGCAACCCACTGCCTGAATCCTAAGCCCCCTCCTGCACCCAAACTGCCTCCCAGAGCCCTCACCCTGCATCCCCTCTCACAAGCCAACCCTCTGCCCCAGCCCTGAGTCCCCTCCTGCACTCCAAATCTCTCAGCACCAGCCTGGAGCCCACACCTCCAGCTGGAGCCATCATCGCCCCCCACCCCCAGCATCCTAACCCCTTGTCCCAGTCCAGAGCCCCCTCCCATACGCCAAACCCTTCAGCCCCACCCACCAACCCGGAGCTCTGTCCTGCACCCCAAACCCCTCATCCCTGGCTCCATCTCACAGCCCTCACACACACCCCCGCACCCTAACCTCCTGCCCCAGCCCAGAGTCCCCTCCCACACTCTGAACCCCCACCCCAGCCTGCTGAAAATGAGCGAGTGAGTAAGGGTGGGGGAGAGCAAGTGACGGGGAGGGGATGGAGTGAGTAGGGGGGCGGGGCATTGGAAAAAGGAAAATGGACTTGGGGTAGGGGCAGGATGGGGCAGGGGGCAGGGCCAAGGTTTTCAGTTTTGCGCGATTAGAAAGTTGGCAACCCAGAGCCATATATACAAATTCATAATTTTATCATTAGTTTAGCCTCACAACACCTCTGTGAGGGAAGTACTATTATTATAGTTGGGGAACTGGGGTGGGGGGAGGAATGAGATTATATGACTTGCCCAGAGTCACACAGGAAGTCTTTAACAGAGCCAAAAATTGAGCCTAGCTCTCCTTAGACCTAGTCCTATACTTTAAGCACAAAACCACCTTTGTTTTTTAGAGTCATGTGAAAAAGTAGTTCAAATCTTTCTAGAGTAATGCTCCTGGCTGATTAAGATGTTGATGAGTTCAAAAGGAATTTCATCTATTTTCCTTCATCTCGAAGTATAGTAATTGTGACATGTTGCAACAGAAACACAGACTGATGCCATGGGGAAATATGTTTCCTGTTTTTATCTTTTGATATTTAAAAAAAATATATATTTTGACTTTGCCAAGATAATTACTTCTGAAAGTATCAGAGTGTCACATTTTTCTTTTATTTACTATGTGGATCCAGGCTGAGAGAATGAGACAAGCACCAGGTAGCTCTACAAGCAGTTAATCAAATAAAACTGTTTTGAAGAAAGAATTGTAAATTGCTCCTTTTCATCTATAACCACAATTTAATTCTCCTGTACCCTGGGGTTTATATGCAAACAATTTTTACCTTGTCCCCCAGAGGACTTTCTCTGATGAGGACAGTTTCACAATAGAGGAGAAGAAATCTTTGCACTTACTAAAGTCCCGAGGGAAGCTTGTAATGAGCTTTTCCAACGTCCTGCTCCAAGGAAATGTAGCTGCTGCAAGCCTTGGAAAGTGTCCCACAGCATATTGGTTTCCACTGACCCAGTTCTCGACAGCCAGTTGCTTTCTCTCTCCTCTCTGCCTCATCAGAGTTCAAAACACCTCTTCTGCCTGACTGTTTCCCATAGACAACTCATTACTAGAGGGTGCTGGCAAATTGCATTTAAAAGTACAGGGCCACTGAGGTACAGATATCACTTTGTGAAAGGAACATTTCCAGCCATTAAAGAATGGTACTTTAAGGGATAACCTTTTATCTCCAGCAAATGAGTTTCCAGTGCTGAAGTATAGTCAATGAAAGTCGTGGTATGTAACACTGTGATGGGTCAATGGCCTGGATAGAGAACTGCCGGAATGCTTGTGTGTTGCTTTGGTTCTCACAATGGTTGGAAGTGTTTGAAACTTAGTAGTTAATCTTGATGTCTATCAAGCAACTTGACATCTGAAAAAGGAGTGTCAGCCAAGCTCTCCCACAGCCTTTCTATTGCCAATAATAGTTTGCAGTTATAGCACCTTTCAGTCAAGATCTCAGTGCGTTACAAACCTGGATAGCATTTTGTAGATGGGGGAAACTGAAGCTCAGAAAAGTTAAATGACTTATTGGTAATGTTACTAATACAAACAATGTTACTTTTTAACACATATATATTATCACGTGTCATTTTTGCGTCCTATTAACCCATTTTCCTTATTATGGGAGGGGACCTTATAGAACTGAAAGCAGTATAGGAGTCTATTGAAATTATTCTCTAAATCTGCTGGATCTAATTAGAATGGTATCCTTTCTATAGATTTGTGTAGTTGCCCTATAGAATTCTATAACAGGGATATGATTATTTGTTGAATTCTTCTTGGCTATTTACAAAAAAATCTATGAAAAGGGTATCCTTTTTTAAGTTCCCTAGGAACTTGCCATAAGCATTAGAGGCCTCTGGACCAAATCCTACTTGCCTTACTCCTGTAAGTGGCATGGGTCACACTGAAATCATGAGGACTGATTGTGTGAATAAAGCAAGTAGAATTTTTATCCTATCGTTACAAACTATGTGGCAGGAAATTCGTCAGCCAGGCTATCCAGAAATGACTAGTGCTGATTTACTTCCAGCATGATATGCTTCAACAAGACCCCTTCCAATACGTCATTCTTAAAGCTATTTTGCCTCCAAGAGACTCTCACCATCTGTATTTTTTATAGCTTGGAGCACTAGAAGGCTGCTCCTCAGATGGCCGTTACTTCACAGTCATGTTTTTGACAGCAACAGGATGTGCACTGGAAAATCGCAATTCTCTGTATCAAAGTGCTGAATTCTCCTTACAGAACAGTTCTCCCATCCTTTCTCTAAGGCCTTGTTGTAACATTTTGCTTAATTTTGTCACGCTGATGGGGCCAGTTCAAGCAAACCTGGGGTCAACTGTCACTTTATTCAACTGAGACCCCCGCATGCAATTCCCACATTCATGGTCAAGCTTCTCTCCTTCACTCCTGTCTCCCCCACACAACAGTGTCATACTCCATACCAGCTGGGTGTATGGGAGAGTGAGATTAGGTGATAGTAATTACCTGTGGGCTCACTTACTCTACGTAAATGTCAAGAGACCGAACTGAAGTCGGTGGCATTATTCGGGAAATACACCAGTATAAATAACAAGATTTAGGCTCAAGTGTGAGTGTTTGGGGTGGGGGGAAGGGGATGAATTTTTTAATAATAAACAAGAGAAGAGAGGAATCTGAAATGTGCCCCAGCCAGAGCTGCAGCAAAAAGGGTGACATCCTGATTCCTCCAGGAGCTCAAGTTATCACTATGAGCTCTGTCAGCAGGAAACAGCTCATGCTTCATCCCCATATCCTATTCAACCACAAGCAATAGTGTCACTCTTGCATAGGTGGAGACATACAGCTACAAGAGGAGCTTCTACTCCATTTTGTCCATTTAGTTTACATTGCAAATGTTCTTCCATAAGGTAGTAGTCCATTGGTGCAAGTCCCCATGGACAGCCCAGAGTTTTCCCACTATGTCATCTGGGTCCTGCTCATAGCAGGGTTAGATAACAGTGCTACAAACCTAGGGTTACCATACATCCGGATTTTCCCGGACATGTCCGGCTTTTTGGGCCTCAAATCCCCGTCCGGGGGAAATCCCAAAAAGCCGGACATGTCCGGGAAAATAGGGAGGGAGGGCCCGGCGGTGCTCAGCCGGGGACGCTGGGGCTGGGCTGGGGCCGGCGGTGCTCGGCAGGGGCCGGGGCCGGGGGCGCGTTGCTGGGCCGGGGGCCGGGGCTGGGGGCGCAGTGCTGGGCCAGGGCCGGGGGCGTGGTGCTTGGCCGGGGCCGGGGCCAGGGGCGCGGTGCTGGGCCGGGGGCACGGTGCTGGGGCTGGGGGCGCAGTGCTGGGTCTGGGTCTGGGGGTGCGGTGCTTGGCCGGGGCCAGGGGCACGGTGCTGGGTCGGGGTTGCGGTGCTGGGGCCGGACCGGGGGCGCGGTGCTGGGCCAGAAGTGCGGTGCTGGGGCCGGGGCCTGGGGCACGGTGCTAGGCTGGGGCCAGGGCCGGGGCCGGGGGCCGGGGCCGCGGTGCTGGGCCGGGGGCCAGGGCCGGGGCCAGGGGCGCAGTGCTAGGCCGGGGCCGGCGCGGTGCTCAGCCGGGGCCGGGGGCACGGGCACTTGGCCGGGGGCCGGCGCCCCAGGGCCCGAGCCGAGCCGGGCGGGAGACGCCGGGGCCAGAGCCTCTTGGCCTGGGCCGGCCGCCGGAGAGAGCCGCTCGGCCAGGGGGGCCGGACTGGGCCACGCCGCACCCTGCCCCAGCCCCAGCTTACCTGCTGCCTCCCTGTTTCAGGCTTCCCGCGAACATTTGATTCGCGGGAAGCAGGAGAGGGGGAGGAGAAGGGGGTGGAGCGTTCAGGGGAGGGGGCAGAGTTGGGGCGGGGTGGGGCCGGGGCCCAATGGAGTGTCCTCCTTTTTAAAAATTAAAATATGGTAACCCTATACAAACCACTTGCACCATGGCTACACTTAGCATTTCCAGCAAAGGAGTACTGGCCTTTGGGAATAAGGGGTAAGAACACTTCTAGAAGTGTTAAAGTTAAAGTTAAAAGAAGTGTTCCTGGGGGTTTAACATCTGGATTTTCCAACTCTGACCTCTCCTGCACCAAGCACAGAAAAAGAAAGTGAAACTGTGAGCAAACAAAAACAGAAAAAGGGTAGTCTTTCCATTAACTTCAAAGACCTTAAGATCAGACCTAAATATTTAAAAATTAAACAACCAATCATAATGTTCCATTGAAACTTTCATTACAAAAACCCAGGGCATGGGCAAACGTAATGCTCTGCTGCATCTAAAAATGCTCAGAATCCACAGAAACCATTGAATTCCAAACTGGAACTTCAAAATGTTCTGATCAATACTGTGAATTTCTTTCTGAAGATTCTGCACTTGTCCACATTGATGTGAATGGGAGCTGTGCTTGGGAAACAAGCAGAGATAAATGCTGTAGATTGGTAGAGACGGATTTTAATATGAATGTGTCTCCATGTGCCTACGTATTGTAGAGTGGAGTGGTGTAAAATTTATGAGGGTGACTTTAGTTGGAGGGCAACAGGGAAGTAGAAAAACTTATATTTACTCGTGCAGTTCCATTTAATTTTGCCATAAGTGAAGACAAATTTGACCACCACAATGGTTAGACTGCTAAAGACTGAAGGGTAAATTCTGCTTACTACCGGGATGTATATCCTTGGGATGTATATTCTTAAAATGAATCTTATTAATGTCAGCCATCATTTGCTCATTAAAAAAAAAAATTGTGAACAGGCAGCTCTGGATGACAGCTGCATTTCTTTTGTGGGGAGGAAAAGGGGCACTTCATACTCAAGATGAAACTGTCACTTTTGGGGGGGGGGGTTATTGACTAAAATATTTGTAGTAGAGAACTACTTGTCAACTTGTACAGAGCCCTTGCTACTTACTATAGAAATTGCATGAGGTCTTAACCTTAAAAATGTCAAGGAAGACTTTCAAAAGCAGAAATGGGAGTCAGACATTCAACTTCCAAGGATTTTTTTTTCCAGTAGAAGCTGGACACCACACTGTCATTTGTGCCATTGAAGAGTTCCTCTTGTTTTACAGAACTAATTCTTGGGCCAGTTTGAAATTCCCAGCCTAAACCTACTTTCCATAAAATATTCATGGTATCCTTTTATTGAGAGTTTGCAACTGTGCTACTTAAGTTTCAGTTTCCCAAGTGTTCATAAAAAGCCACATACTTAAAGGCAGATTTAATAACACAAAATTGGTCCCTATGTGGCTGAAATGATAACTTTGAAAATATTTTCCATTCATGAAAATCGATTCAGCTTTCTTTTCCTTCCACTATAATGAGTAGCAGCAGGATCAAATTACTGTACCAAACAAACTGGAGAAAAGAGCAACATTGAGACCAATCCATAGGAGAAGCTATAAAAAAGCTTGTTCCCAAGGATTTATAATGACATGCTAATATTAGACTATTCTAGCATGGTCTTACTGAATGTATAATAAAGGAAATGCTTGGGCATATTAACTGCTATGCTACTCAGGTAGGATTGCTAACCCTTTATGGTTGTCCTGGAGTCTCCAGGAATTAAATATTAATCTTTAATTAAAGATTATGTCATGTGATGCAATCTTCAGGAATTCATCCACCCAAAGTTGTCAACCCTATACTCAGGCTTTGTCTACACTAGCATTTTTGTCAGCAAAACTTTTGTTGGTCAAAGGTGTGAAACAAATACACCGCTGACCAACATACGTTTCACCGATAAAAGCACCAGTGTGGACAGCACTATGTTGACGGGAGATGGTCTCCCACTGACATAGCTACCGCCGCTTGTTGTGGGTGGTTTAATTATGCCGTGGGAGAGCTCTCTCCTGCCAGCATAGAGTGGCTACGCAGGAGACCTTACAGTGGCTGCAGTGGTACAGCTGTGCTGCTGTAAAGTCCATAATGTAGACATAGTCTCAGTCTATTGAATAACTGTCTGAATTAATTAACTCTTCCACTGCTTTAGAAAGAGAGGGGTAGTACAAGGTACCTCTTTATAGTGATGTGCAAGGATTAATCTACGTGACTATTGTTGATATAAATAGAAGTGGTGCAGCAAAAAATGCTGTGTATGGCCTTAATAGTGTAGCACATATTTTAACACATTATTTACAAGAGAAAGGATACTTCGTTCAATTTGCCTTCCTTTATGGGTTTCACTAAACCCCCCTCAACTTCCTGTTTATTCACATTGCCCCCTGAGCTCCTTTTCCAGAAATGTACACCTATAGATCCACTGGAAACTTGTGCTCATGTCCTGGGGAATGTACCATATGGCCATGAAGCTTCCAGAAACCATAGCCATTTCACATCCATTGCAGAACTAATTGCTGAGGTAGGGTTATAATGGGGCATTTAAGACCCGGGTTGTGTTTGTGAGAGGGGAGGTGAGAGGTGTGATGGGTGGCAGCAGTGGGAATTCCCAGAGGCATTCTGACTGACTCAGTTAGAATTCCTCCATTGGTTCTGGGGTGAAAACACCAAACTGTGAGCCCCACTGTCCTGTGGGGTGAAGCTGGCACGTTTCCCATGTTGGCTTGTCTCTACTGTGGTGAAGCAACAACTATACTCTTATTCCACCTTAATGAAGAATCTAATGTCATGACTAATTCTAGACCAGCATAGTCTGTGTATTTCCTACTGGCACAATGGCTGGTCTTCTATTTTGCTAAGAAGAAGGATGATTTCTTCACTCTCTCCCCACTCTTTCACAGGGCCGCCCGGGTGGGGGGGGCAAGTGGGGCAATTTGCCCCAGGTCCCACAGGGGCCCCGCGAGCCCTGGCTGAGAATCCCTTTCCTCACCCAGCGGCAGTCCGGGTCTTCGGCAGCATTTCGGCGGCAGGGGGCCCTTCAGTCGCTCTGGGTCTTCGGTCACATTTCGGTGGCAGGTCCTTCAGTGCTCCGCAGACTTGGAGCACCGCCCGGTGAGTACAAGCTCTGCTGCTTTGTCCCAGGCCCCCTGAATCCTCTGGGCGGCCCTGCAGTCTTCCATACACATGGATTTATATCCACAATCTGTTCCATCCACAGTAGGCTCACACACCTCTCAATTACACTGGCTTCCATCAGACTAACCAAGGGTGTAGTATCTCTGTACTGGAAAGTATGGCTGGAGGGATGTTGATGCTAGCTGTGAGGGAGAGTACTCAAGTGATGCTTTGATCCAATGTATTCCCTCAGGTAGTCTCCATTGGGTAGACTCTTTCTATAAAAGCCCCAGCTAGATGTTAGCTTCCCTCCTCTAGCAGAAACTTTGGGTGAGGACAGTGATGCAAAAATAGTTTACCTTCTTCTGGGGATGAACTCAGAACTGTCATTGAAGGTTTCTTTCAAATGCTTTGTAAAAATCCCAATTTGTGAAATAATGGTCCTGATACAACCTTCTTTGAAGATGGATCCACTCCCATTGTCTTCAATAGGAAATGGATCAGGCCCTAAAAGTCTAGCAAGAGATAAATTCTCTTTTTGGTTTCTTAAGTGAAATTATACCATCCATCGAGGATGTTTGAGGTACACTGTGTGTGTGTGTGTGTGTTTGGGCTTTTTGTAAAGTATTTCAAATAAGTTTTTATTGTCCATTTCTCCTGGTTCTCAAGGGAAATGTAAGTCTTTTAGGACTGCAAATGTTTATGTTCCAGACAATGTTAGAAAAATGAAATGAAATCTGATTTAATACAATTTCAGTCTTTTTGGCATAGAAATACTTCTGTAGCCTTTGCACATACACTACAAAATTTTCCTCTCCTCCACTCTAGTGGAGCCTGATAACTTTTCCTCAAATAATCATTTTACCTTTCCTCCTTTAAACCAGACATCATTTCCTTCACTGCTACTTCACTGGTTGCTTTGCTCTTTTAAAATCATCCCATCCTCATTGCCAGAAATTCTTGTTATTTCTCCAGATACCCTCTCAGCCAAAGAAATCAATAGCTTCAGCTGGATAAGAGAGCAAACAGCAAGTAAACAATACAGCAAAATGTTCCAAAGGGTGAAATATCCCCCGTAAAGAGAATGATCACAAGGTCTGGGTACCATTTTCAGAAGCCCTTGAGCGATGCCGATGTCTTTTGCTGCCCCTCTGCAGAGAGGTGAATTTCACTCAGAATTAGCACATTGGAATGCTCCTTGTTACAGATACCACCCAGTAAGCTCTCGGGTCCAGTTCCAACTTCAGGCTTCAGTTGACTAGCCATGAACTCTGCCATACAGTGAGTGTTCAGAACTTAAAGGGACAGTAACACACACAAAGTCACAATTCATAAAGCTAAACCTGCCACAGGGCACGATGGAATACTTTGGTGCGGGGGATTGTCATTTTTATCCTTATGTCCAAAAAAAAGTGTGAATGCAGCCTCTCTTTGTATTTTTCAAACTAAGTATAAAAATGGTTGAATAAACGGAGAAAACTTTTCTTTACCCTAATTTTGACAGGGTGTGCAGAGTTTTACAGGCAGTAAATAGTGGTTTACTGGTTGTATGCTTCCCTATTATGGTGGGGGAGAAGAAATGCATTTCAAATACCGTCCCATGAACCAGGGACATAACTTGAAAGTGTCAGTGTACTTCTAGAATATCGGCTTTTCCAAGCAAGAAATGACAAAGGGTTTGAACTGGAAACCTTAAGCCCTAAGCATAATAGATGAAAATGTAAGTGGTTTTTGATGTAACCAGAAGCCTTTGATATATTTATAAAATCTTGCGTAGCTTCTCATATTTTATGCTGGCTAATATATGGATAAAATAATTAGTTATAATAGCATACTTTTATTGTGCTTTAAAACTGCACTTCTGAAAGTCACTCATTTATGCAGTATCCCCGCTCAGGGCCAGCATGGCTGTGTCTTTTGAAAGCACCTGTGTTACTTTTTATATTCACAGTGTAACCAGGGAGATATTCAAAGCTCCAAACTCAGCCTGTTGAACACAAACTGTGGTTAAAAGAAGAGATGCTGATGGCTAAGCTATGGCTAAGTCACTGGTTCCATTTATAAGCTGGTATTTTCTTCCTTTAGCATGGTCCGAGCCAAATTCTATTTTCATTTCTTTACACATTGGTGTGAAATTCCATATCGTTCTATTGAAGTCAATGGAGTTATTTTAAACTTACACTGGTATGTCTGAGAGCAGTTTTTGGCCCTTGTTCTTGACTGAGATTTCACCTTACAAAAGCACTGTACTACAGCTGTGCAGGAAAATCCAACCCAAAACACCACTTCTGTAGCGATATCCATGTTATAAAAATAGTTTAGGTATTATTCAATTGTCCTCCTCCATTAATATCAAAATCATATTAGAAACAGTATCTTCCCTCGGAAAGATTTTCAGGATTTAAGATACTTTATCTGACCTATCCTTCATCCTGGATTCTATCCTAAACGCTGGAATCGGTGCCTTTACTTTAACCCTTCTTTAACAGTTCCTGCTGTTACTAGCAGAGAAGTTGCTATCTGAAACTTAAGATCTCTGTTGGCTTTTGACTGTTCATGTGGGGTTTTTTGCAACAAAATCAGTTGTTTTCAAATCTGGAGACCATAACTGCATGTGTTCAGGGAGCTTTCGAGTCTGCTGCATTATAATGAATGTCTCCCAGGGCTATGGTGTCTTTCTGCCCTTTGAAACTGCCTGCTTTATGTTCCCACTTCAGCGGCCATGCACCTGCTGCTCCTATCACCTTTGGGACCCAGAGTAGAGTCTTCTAATGATACTCATGCATCTGTCCTGCACACTTTCCTACTCAAACATCTCTGTGCTGTCAATCAACCTGCCTGTGTGTCTTTTGTCTTTTTTTTTTCATTAACAAGTGGGGACTTTGTGCTGTTCTGAGGCTTTATCTCACTAATTCCATCTGCTCTTCAGAGTTGTCCACACAACTAAATAGCAAATACCAGCCAGAAAAGTCTACATGCTTTTAATATTCATTCTTTTAATCTTTTTTTTTTAATTCTTACAAAACCATCTCTTTTTAAATTGCCTTCCTTCTTCGATGTTTGTCCTTCTTAAGAAAAGACAAAAGGAGAAAGATGGAGATGATGAAGATATTACAGATTCCGGTGTGGTGACAACTGCCCTCTTCGTTTATACGTGTTGTTCTCTTCTGATTTATGCCAGTGTAAATCAAATGCAGTTACACTAGACTTAATCTGCTGTAACTGCCCTTTGATTATCAACATTTTTAGAAATCATATTCAGCTTCTCTACTTATTAATCTTTACTATGGTCACAGATTGATGACACCAGACCTTTACCTGATCCCTTGCTTTATTCTGATTATGCAGGAAATGTTGTAATGCACCTTCTATGCCAGGATTTTACTGATTTTATATTATGTTAGAGGGCGTAATCCTGTAGTCCTTATTCAGTCAAAATTCATTTACTTCAGCTGGAATTTTGCCTGAATGAGATCTGCTGGGTCAGGCTTCTTGACAATTCATCTCTCATCCCATCTACTTATAATATCATTGTGTTCAATTTCTTTTCTGCCTCTTAAAATTCCCACTTATGATTAAGATCTTCAAGTCAGCTTCCAACATTGAAGGTTCAGATTTCCACTTACAAATCATTGTGCCCTCAATATTTGCTCCTCCAAATGCTAGCATATAGATTTCTAATTGCCTCCCTTGCAGTTGCAACCAGGTGCATCAATAGACCCCATGCTATCATTTTCACTCACAATTAATAGGTGCAATTGTTTTGGGTTGCAAAGTTGCCTCTATGAAATTGGAATCTATTGGCTGAATGCCTTCAACTCGCAGAGAAGTTAAAATGTAGTAGATTGTGCTCAGCACTTTGCAGGATGAGGCTCTAATTTTCTACATCCCTGACTGGAACCCATGCTATCGCCAAGGAGCACACACAGAGTGAGTGAGTGAGTGTGTGTGTGTGTGTGTGTGTGTGTGTGTGTGTGTGTGTGTGTGTGTGTGTGTGTGTGTGTGTGTGTGTGTGTGTGTGTAAGTAAAGGCAGCATAAAGTTTGCCTTTGCATTCTCCTGATTTTAGCTATACTGTGTACAGGGCCAGTTTCCAGCAGTTAGGGCATTTCAAAGGCTACTCTAAATTACACCAGCTGTAAATGGCCCTAATGGTCTAAAATGGCAATCAGAGACTGGCAGAGCATAAGACATGCTGGCCACGTCTCCTTCCTCTGGCCATGCCTACTTCACCAGCAGTAGGGAAGAGGGATGACACAGGAGCTTCTACTTCATTAGAGGATCTCCCTTGCACTGGAATCATCCTCTCGTTTGGTAATGCTGGCTTTACAGGGCATGGGATAGAGAAGCTGCACCATGGGATCTGGCCCTATATCTTATAAGAACATAAGAACAGCCATACTGGGTCAGACCAAAAGTCCATCTAGCCTAGTATCCTGTCTTCTAACAGCAGCCAACACCAGGTGCCCCAGAGGGAATGAATCTAACAGGTAATCATCAAGTGATCCATCCCCTGTTGCCCATTCCCAGCTTCTGGCAAATTTGTCTTGGAGTTTTCGTCCATTTTCTGACCTTTACAGAGACACATTTATTATAGTCTCTCCTCTGACTTCCTCCTTAACTCCCTCGGGGAATGGATTTTCAATAAAATGACTTTGCTTTCAGGTATTTCCTATTATTGTACTTTCTTCTGTTTTTTCAGCTTAATCTTTCAGTCTCATGTTCATGCGGTATATATACAGGAGCATGCTTCCTTCATTTCCAGGGGAATAAAAGGTAATACTTTACTCACTCTGTTGAGGAAAGAAGTGAATTAAAAGGCAAACCTCTTCAGTGAATTTTGTCTTTGTGTATTTGATTGTGTTTCCTACCTAAGAGAAGTGCTTTTCACTTTATTTAGTTTCACATCGTTGAATTCAGACCAATTCTTCAGTTTGTCAAGGTCACTTTGAATCCTAATCCTGTCCTCCAAAGTGCTCGCAACCGTTCCCACCTTGATGTCATCTGCAAATTTTATAAGCATACTCTGCACTCCCGTATCCAAGTTATTAATGAAAATATTGAATAATGCTGGAATGAGGACATTCCTGCAGGACCACACTAGATATGTCCTCCCAGCTGGTTTGACAGCAGATCATTGAGAAGTACCCTTAGAGTACATTTTTTCAACCAGTTATGCACCCACTTACAGTAATTTAATCTAGACCATATTTCCCTAGTTTACTTATGAGAATGTCTTGTTCGGTTGCCAACTTCCTATTTGCAGAAAACTGAACACCCTTGCCCCGTGCCCTGCCCTGGGAACTGGGTGTAGTATTTTTATATCCTTCCTTACGGTAACCGTACAAATATACAGTATATCATATATGACTCTGTTACTCTCATTATAATAAGGTCAATTCCTACCCCTATCCATATGTGGCCTTGGGGTGTTCATAATTAAGCATTAACATTCATGATTTATGTCACTTATTTCTTAATAATTCCTATATGTAAATGAGGTCTAACTGCTTAGATACTGGATAGCAACCTAATTGCCAAAGTCTCTCAAAACTCCCTTCTTGTGAAACTCTGATATACTATACCCATTTGGGGTTACTTAACTGCTCCCACAACTACTCCCATCTGACCTGGTTTTTTTCCCTTAGGCCTGTATTATTCAGCTAAATCTGAGCCCTTAATACAACAGGCCTTTAATCAAAACAATCCTAATAACCCATTTACTTATGTTCACGTATTTGGCCGCCATGCATGTTCCAAACTAATGAGCAATACTCCCGTTAATCTTATACTCTTATAATGTCATGTTACCTCTAGCAAGCATAAAATAAGCGTGAGACAGGGTCATGGGTCTATAAGATCAGGTCAGAGATCAACAGGTGCTAATCAATGTTAGTAATGGAGACAGAATATGTCCCTAAGCATGATGGACAAAGTCTTGCAAATTGACAGTCTGTACTGCTGTGAGCAGTCCATACTCATGTGGGTAATCCCACTGAGGCCAATGGGACAACGTTGGGTTTGCAGGATTGTGCCCTTGTTTGGAATATCTAGAATTATAGGTTCTAACTTGTTACGTGGATGGCATACACACAGAGAATTAGAAACAAAATACAAATACTCTTCTTGAAAGGCTGTCATGTAAGACTGTTGTAATGGATCTGCTAAGCAGCGGACTACCGGGGGGCTCCCCACTGCAAATCCCCTTCTCCTGGCTAAGCAGTTTCTATCAGCCCCATTGTGGTCCCCTTTCCCCTGGCTAGGTAAGAGGAAAGGTCCTTAACCAGGAAGGAAGTAGCTGGGTTCTATTTGGGAATGGGAGGCACATGGCAGAAGTGAGCTTTAGAGGAACCCCAGGAACTGTGGATAGAAATCTCTGTGAACAGGCTGCAACTGCTGGATGTTACAGCTGGGTGCAGGTCTGTGTGGACCTATCGGGGAATAGCAGCAGCTGGGCAGGGAGCCGATACAGAGGAATACTAATGAGAGACAAACAATAACTAAGCCTAGTTTAGAAACCTGCAAGCTCCTATTTGTTGGAATAGAGGCTGGACAGGAGAGGGCATCCCAGGCATTTAAGTGCCATGACTCTTGACTGGCTGCCACAGGGGCCCAAACAGGAACCCCTATTGCTCACGCTAAACTGTAACTGTTTAATCCTCTGTACTTAGGGTATCTGCAACCTTTCCCTCTTCTGCCAGCACAAGTAAAACACCCTTTCCCTTAGCATGTGTTTGATGGTTATTGGGACCACCAGGGCTAGTGCCTACAAGGCCTGGTTGCTGAAGCACCTCAAGTGAAGCACCACTTGCCTATGAGATGTGGTATGCCTGGCACGCTACAGGCACTGTAGGGATTTGGAATACAGAGTAACCCCAATAATTGCACTATATGTCTAAGTATCAAGAATTCTAGCACACAGCAACCAAATACAGAGAGAGACAGCAGAGCAGCACAACTCAACCTACCTTGCAGACTGGCTCTTTTGCAAGCAGACTGCTGAAAACCAGATCACGCTCTTCCCCACAAAGCTTCCAACCTGCAAGCAGGACCAGAAAACCCCTTACTATTTTAACAGTTTTCAATACAGCACATAACTCTAGTAAGATTGATGCAGCCCATTCATCTTCTTGGACTTCTAGATGATTTGATTATGCATTTTACTGTGGGTATGTCTTCTGGCGCTGATCTCACAAAACAAAGTCCTGCTCTACTCTGCACTGATGATCTAGTGGAGTTTTTCGTAAGAGTAGAGTTTGCCCTGATGCCCTGGGACAAAATTTTCCCTCCCTGACCCCTGTTGTTGAACACTATGCTGTACACTGGATAGCTAATGCCTTCAACATCAAAAGTGACTGCATCAAAGAGGAGCTGTATGTGATCCTTCAGGTGGGAGAAAAATGTGCTAAGTATTGCTCTCATTATGGTACATGCCCCCTTATTTCTAACTATTCAGTAAATGATCTTTCGTCAATCAAGCACGAAGCAGCCAGAATAGTTATAATTTGTGTATTGGCATTTTTGAGAGAAGAACTTAATTATTGTAGACATGTAATGTTAAGCATGCCTCAAATATATATCCTTTCCTGATATAACACATCTGATGAAATGTGTCATTTAAAATAATATAATGAAAGCACAGGAGAAAAGGTGGGGAACAGGGAGAACTTGTGCAAACATCAAAAGTACCATATGTACCAGGCATTTTAAAAAGGATTTCCTGTATACTTAAAAGTCACAATGATTTAACATGTCTTCCATCTGCAAGCTAAAATCTATAGACTGATTAACTTTAGAGCTAAAGTTCTAGCTCTAAAAAAAACAGGTGTTTACAAAAAACAGAAGAAGAGTTCTTAGAACAAGCTTGTGAAATTTGGCTACTCACAGAGAGGATAAAGGAGTCAGCAAAAAAATGTAAATTAAGAATCAGCTTTGGACCAAAACACTTAGAAATATAATTATTCCATTTAGGGCATGAATTATACAGCAGCTTGATGCTACTATATGCTCAGTTTGAAGCCTGTGCTCTTCTATTTTAAATTACATGCATGTTATGGCATCACACACACACACTCCTATGTCCATCAGCACTTTCAGTCTGAACTTCTATTCACATGGAATAATTTTTTGCAGAATTATTTTGAATTAATTATCGTGAGCATATTTTAGGCAGAACATCACCTTTTGGGGTGAGAGAGTTTGTGCTATTGAGCTATATAATGAAAACTTAAATGTCGATTGTGATGTAGGATAAGACCATAAGAACATAAGAATGGCCATACTGGGTCAGACCAAAGGTCCATCCAGCCCAGTATCCTGTCCTCCGACAGTGGCCAATGCCCAGTGCCCCAGAGGGAGTGAACCTAACAGGTAATGATCAAGTGATCTCTCTCCTGCAGTCCATCACCACCCTCCGACAAACAGAGGCTAGGGACACCGTTCCTTACCCATTCTGGCTAATAGCCATTAATGGACTTAACCTCCATGAATTTATCCAGTTCTCTTTTAAACCTGGTATAGTCCTAACCTTCACAACCTCCTCAGGCAAGGAATTCCACAAGTTGACTGTGTGCTGTGTGAAGAAGAACTTCCTTTTATTTGTTTTAAACCTGCTGCCCATTAATTTCATTTGGTGGCCCCTAGTTCTTATATTATGGGAACAAGTAAATAACTTTTCCTTATTCACGTTCTCCACATCGCTCATGATTTTATATACCTCTATCATATCTCCCCTAAGTCTCCTCTTTTCCAAGCTGAAAAGTCCTAGCCTCTTTAATCTCTCCTCATATGGGACCCATTCCAAACCCCTAATCATTTTAGTAGCCCTTCTCTGAATCTTTTCTAATGCCAGTATATCTTTTTTGAGATGAGGAGACCACATCTGTATGCAGTATTCAAGATGTGGGGGTACCATGGATTTATATAAGGACAATAAGATATTCTCCATTTTATTCTCTATCCCCTTTTTAATGATTCCTAACATCCTGTTTGCCTTTTTTGACTGCTGCTGCACATTGCGTGGACATCTTCAGAGAACTATCCATGATGACGCCAAGATCTTTTTCCTGATTAGATGTAGCTAAATTAGCCTCTGTCATATTGTATCTATAGATGGGGTTATTTTTCCCAATGTGCATTACTTTACATTTATCCACATTAAATGTCGTTTGCCATTTTGTTGCCCAAACACTTAGTTTTGTGAGATCTTTTTGTAGTTCTTCACAGTCTGCTTTGGTCTTAACTATCTTGAGCAGTTTAGGATCATCTGCAAACTTTGCCACCTCACTGTTTACCCCTTTCTCCAGATCATTTATGAATAAATTGAATAGGATTGGTCCTAGGACTGACCCTTGGGGAACACCGCTAGTTACCCCTCTCCATTCTGAAAATTTACCATTTATTCCTACCCTTTGTTCCCTGTCATTTAACCAGTTCTCAATCCATGAAAGGATCTTCCCTCTTATCCCATGTCCCCACTTAGGACATGTACTATTTTCATATTTAGTTATTTTCTCATAACATTTTATCTTAGCAATGTTGAGTCACACCAAAACTGGAGCTAGGCTGTTTTAATGTAATGGAGAAAATTAACATGGGGACCTATTGCAAATAAATGGGAGATTTATCAGCATTAAACTAGCATTATAATACAAAGAGTTAAAGTCCTTTACCAACATAAATATATCTGCTGGTTTTTCAAAACTAAAAAAACCTTGCTCATATCCCTTAAATTGTCTGCCTCTTACTCTTACGGGAGCTCGAGGGCCAAATAAAAACGTCTGATGGGCCAGAAGCCCCTGCTCTAAATCTTAGGTAAACCAAATTTGCAAATTGTAGGGACAAAAATAGGTTATCCACAGAGATGACTCAAAGTGTGGCTCTGGAGCCAGGTCTAGACCACCCCAAATTTTCTGGGTGTTTTATGGAGGGTTTTGATTTGATCACTTAAAAAAATGGAGAAAGCAGCAAAATTTTCACTTAGAGCTGTATTTGGATTTCAAACATGTGCAAACTAGGAGTTGTTCAGAGCTGGAGATTTAGTTCTGACCCATCTCTTTCTCAAGCATTTTGATGTTTAATCCAAGTGCTAGATCATTCTTGACATCATCCCCAAAGATTATACCTTGATAGCATGTTAATTGTTTGTCTTCCATTTCTCTCAACACTGCAATATCATACATTTTTGCCAAGTTTCAATTCAATAATTTATGGGGGAAAATTAGTTTATTATTTTAGTGCTTAGAACATGAGACTAGGATCCAAGGAGTTTTAATCCCAGGTTTGCTGCTGGTTTGCTATATTACCTTGAGCAAGTTATTTATCATCTCTGTGTTCTGGTTTCCCCATTGGTAAAATGGGGACAATACCTTTGAACACTCAGAGGGATAGGATTATTTACTCAATCTTTATGCAACTCTCTAAACATGTAAAAACAACAAGGAGTCTGGTGGCACCTTAAAGACTAACAGATTTATTTGGGCATAAGCTTTCGTGAGTAAAAACCTCACTTCTTCGGCTGCACATGTAAAATGCTAAGTATCATTAGCAGTTATTACCATTAAAGACCCATTGTTTCAAACCAGATGACTTTTCAGTTGATGTCTTTTCCATTGTCTAACTTGACTGGAGTTAAAAGGTGTGTCTCACTTTTCTGCCTAAATGTTCCTATACACAGCTGTGAAACATTAGCAGATATGGATTACCCTGAGTCATCTTAAACTAAGAAGGGCTTTGTCTTTATAAAGTGAGTGAAGTGCATTTACCTCATGGTCTGACATTGAAGAAAACAAGAAGTTTGCAAAATTTTGGTGCATTACTCATATTCAGACTGTTTTAAGATCTGATGTTTGTGCCTAAACCTTTCATAAAAGGCTCCATATGTTGCAGAGTGAAATACTGTTATCATGTATGGAAAACTTGTCACATAGTTTAAAAAAAGGCATGGTGCAGTTGGAGAGTAAAAGAGAAAATACATAATTCTATATGATCCGCTCTTTACTCTGTCTCTTCCAGTTCATTCCAACTATAGGCTACAAATAACAGACCTTCAACTGTCTGCAACTGTCACTGATTTGTAACATTTGTTTTTAATCAAGATAAATTTGACTCTGATTTAAAGAGCATTCTAACCACTATCTCATGTATAAGTTCAGGGGGAGTGTTCAGGAAGGATGTTCTAGTTCTCCCACTGGAGAACAATCTGAATCTATCATTGAGGAATTGCTTTAACTGGCACAGTATAATTTCACTGAGAGATTATTTTGATTGAAGCAGTACTCTGCAAGTTGGCATTTTTGGACTAGCTGAGCTAGTAAAGTCTCTGGGCTGGAGTCATTTGGATGGGGCTAATCACTACACATGCATGAGTTTCACAAGCATGAAGGTTCACCCCTCGAGTAGCCCTTGTGAACCATACTGAACTATGAAAAGGAAATGGCTTTGAGCTTGACAAAATCAAAAGACAGACTCATAAAGTGCAGTACCCGAGAGTCCATAAGATGTTCCCTAGTTAGCCAGCTGGTTCCTGTGGAAGCATGCAGCTAGGCTTTGCTTTAAAGCCCAATTTATATCACAGCATTAACACTAGAGCAGAGCAGGAAATTGTCTTCCTGTCCCATGAACATTTTTGAGATTTCAAAAATGTTTGTTCTGCCTGGGAACAAAATCAAGACCTTTCCATTTTTTTCATGGAAAAACAAGAAAGAGACACATATACCACCCTGCCCCCCATAGCATAGTTAGTGATTAGGGCACTCCCCTGGGATGTGGGACCCAGGTTCAACTCCATACTCTGTTTGATTTGAACCTTAGTCTCCCACATACCAGATGTGTGCCTAGTAACTAGTATGAGTTGTGTCTTTCTCTATTGGCAGTGCTTAATGTCACTGAAATATCGGGTCCACCTAGCTGAGAGCCAATAACAGCCAGACAGGGGTAAGGAAGAGTTGCTTTATTCTGCAGAAGAAAGGAGAGCTTTGCACCTTGGTACAAAAACTCTGTCTTACACACATTTTACAGACCCTTTATACACATTCAGACAAAGGCCCTTGCCGTGTTAACATTTGATTGGTGGTTGTCAGACCCGTGCTTTTGCTATCTGGTCAGTGAAAACCGGCTTGGGATCAGCTCCAACTACCTTAAGGCCTTGAAAGGGAAGACAGTTGAAAAGTTCAGGCTACTGTGTACTTAAGGTGTCTGCTTCCCCCTAATGGCCGTTGGCTGACATAACGGCTACTAGCTGTTAAGGGGGGGTCACTAGTAACTTTCACATTAATGTTGTCTGAAAAATGGGGCAAAGGGTCTACCATCACCCACATCTGCCTGTCTAGCAATTATTTCACCCCCACATTAGGTTTTCTGCCCTGGCCTCACCTCTGGAGCTCCTAATGTTCTTCACCCCCCCTCCACTCCCAGTTGTGGGCCAGCTGAGCAAGGTCCCCTCTTCGGATTCCAGGCCAGGGGTTGCAGGGAGGTACAGGGAGCAGAGGAGCCATCCATTTGCTCATAGGAGGGAGGAGGGAGCAGAGCTGACCTGGACTCTTTCTGCCCCCCTCCCCCCCCCAAGGAGAATGATGTTGGCTCCTGAGGGGAGGGAGGGAGCTCTGCCTGCTTCCTGCAGCAGCTCTGACTGGCTGCTCTTCCCCAGCAGTTGGGCAAGTGGGAAAAGCAGCCAATCGGGGTGGGGTTTCCCTTATGCAATACAAAAACTGTATTGCAAGTGAGCCCCCTCAGCGACCTGGCTCACTTTTTAGAAATTTTATCTTCCGGGTCTGTGACCCATTGAGTCCCAGAGCACTTTAAGCACCGCTTAGTAGGTATGTTGTGGTGGGTCTCTCTCTCTCTCTCTCTCTGATTTTGAGCAGAAATTCCATCCTTGGCCTGAGCCCTCTTCCCAATGAAGTTTAGTTAAAACTGACTTTTTCTCATGAAAAGCTTTGGTTTAAACAAGTTGCCACTTTTTGAGGGGGAAAAAAAAGATTTGTCAAAAAATTCTTAACCTGCTCTAATTATTATCTCCAGAGTTGAGTCAATGACACAAAGAAGTTTGGAGCACCTTTTTCTCTCTTCTTAGGTTCTAGTCTTCTGTGTTTCTGCATGTGACTGTGCTAAAGGATCTGACTGATATATTTCCTCTTATTTTATGGAGAGTAACTGCGAGGAAAATATAATTCTCACCATTAGGTCACCTGTGTCAAGAATACCACATATGTTAGAAAATTGGGAACTATTTCTCATCTCCACCTGATGCACATAAGGGAACTTATGAATGATATGCAGTTGCCAGACTCTATACTGTTCCCTACGGATACCCTCCCACTGACTTGTGTTTTGAACTGTCATTAATATGGCCTTAAATGTTATATAGATTCAAAACTGACTCAGGAAACTGAAGGCAACATGTGTGAAGAGGTAAACCATTCCCAAAGTTTTGCAAGTGATTTCCCCATCATAATAATTAGCTAGAGTGATCTGTGTACTCTGACTGTATACAACAGCGCTTCCTCACCACAGCACTGACTACAAATAGAAATTGTACAAGATCTGCTGTTTATAAGGCAAGAAATAACTACCATTATCTGCCCCAAAAAACTCTTTAACCCTGCCAGTTCCAAAACCGACTTACAGAAAACTCCTTACAGCTAAGAAGTTAGGGAATAAAAAAAAAAAATTTAGCCACTGCAACCATTTCCTTTTAACTACTGCTACACACATTTTAACACCTTCTCCCACATAGATCACCAGGGATGTTCAGTGACTTATCCCTGGTTGCTATTTGGTTTTAAAATGCTGGGATTCATAGTCCCTGGGATATATGGATACTTTAGGCTTCTTTATCAGGGTATTCTGCGAAGTGGGGCAGGATTTATAATCATACCTCTATGGTCTTGAGGGAAGAAAATGAGGAAGGAACTGTAATTTCTGTTTTCTCCATGGAAAGAGGTTGGGCCGCAGTTAGAAGTAAAGCTGAAGAGACTAAAGAATCCTGGAATGGGGAGGGGCGGGTAGGAGTTTGGTGACCCTTTGGAAGCTTGGGGGAAAATCTCTTTGGAATGACTGCCAAGTAAACATTTGTGAGCTCCTGAGAGTTTGTGTCAGGAGCCCAGAGTGGGAGAGAGACCTGAAATGAGATGGGAGAAACATATGGGGTGAAGAAGTCATGTGGGTTTGAGACCCTGAGTAGGCATCTGCTTACTCTCCCAGGACCCAAGGTTGACACTTACGGGCAACATAGGAGGCAAACTTCCCTTCACACCTTCACCGAGACCAGGTGGAAACTGAAGGCTCTCTGCGAATGAGAAGCCTGCAATCAAGGTGAACACTGGGGAAGGAAACTTTTGACATGGACTCTCATTATGCCAGAAGGCAGGGGAGAGAGTTTTAAGTTATCTGGAAGGTTACATTAACATATTGGTGAGGGAAACTGAGACAGCAACAGGGATTCATAGAAAAAGGTACAGAACAGAGAGTGGAAGGAGGCCATTGGAGTGGCTAATTTGGGTGGATTGAAAAGGGTGAAAGAAAATAATTGAGAGCAATGAGGTAATTCTGCAAGAACTGTACAAGCCGGCCAACATTTTTACATCTGATTGCTTAAAATCTGTCTCCTAAATTTATGTCTAGATACCTAAATAAGTGGTTTGATTTTTTTGCACATGCTGGGCACCCACAAATCCTGATGAAATTAGGGAGAGCAGCCCATTCTGAGCATCTTTCGAAGTCAGGCCATGTTTATTTAGGTGGCTAAATATGGCTTTAGTAGCCTAGCTTTGGACCCTAGCTTTGAAAATGTTGGCCATTGTAAACATATTAGTGTCACTTGTCCATGTCTAGTGATTTCTCACCAAAGGGAAAAACACACTTCTGGAGTGTGGGCTTTTAATCATTCAGCTCAATGAAGCTTTCAATTGGCTAACAGTAAACTCAGTTTTAGGAAATAATTACTATGATCTTCCTCTCTCTTAATCAAATGAGCACCCACTTCTTGAGTCTGCAAAACTGACTTGGAAGTTTGGGAAGAAAGGTGCACTCTTAAGACACCATGCATATCCATTTTGTGTCATAGCCAGAAATATCACATAATAAGACAAGTCTCTCTCATGGTGCAAGCCAAAAAACTGAAGGAAAAATGTATGTTAATATTTCATAATGCAAAGGTCTTTGGTTTAAGTGCTGTTTAAAGTAGGTGAAGTATTAGAAAATTTGGACTATATGTGTACATATATTTCACGTTCACCTATCTCTGTGGCTTGCCTCTTATTACAAAGTTGACATTTCAAAAATTTGCACCCTCTGACCGAGTTGTTTTGAGAGTTGCTAGAGGCTTGAGAAAAGGTTGTAATTTTCTCAGTAAATTGCAATTTATATTTTAATTTTGCACTTCAAAAAACTACATTTAATAGTAACACACCTTAATAATATGTGTCCTTACTCTTGTAAGGCATTTTCCATGGAACAAATGCTGTGTTGATTTACACTCACATGCCAAAAAAAATTAAATTAAATTAAAGGCAATTGGATTGAGCAAGGCTGTAAATCAGCACCGTATTTTTATGCATTACCTTCACCTGCTCATTGTACACTAGCCATCAGAATGAATTATCACAGGCTTCTGGAACATGATATCTCCAGGACGTTGGTGTTTCTGAGAAAAGAGAGTTTATATTAAAAATCAATGCCTATAATTTGTTTTTCCTCTATTAAAAATATTACTAGAGGCAGAGTGATTGTTAACGATGCTCACTTTGTAATCTGATTTCTCCATACACCTGAATACTAGTTCAGAAACAAACATCCAATTTTATTTTAAAAATGTAAAAACTGATTTGAGCTTTAGCCATTTGCCATAGCCTAGGGGATTCCAATCACATTTGGAACACTAACTAAAATGAAGTTGGGTTCCTCTCTGATAAAACCCTGTTAGAAGTAATACTTACTACTGAGGTAGACAAAATAACTTCCTATAGCCTCAGTGAGCCTGATACAGAGTATTAAGCAGTTCAGCTGTACTGTCCAAGCTGAGAGTTTGTGAAGGGCACTAATTGGGTGACTGTAAGATGCTGCTTCTCTCTTTTAGTCAGTTCAAGTGTCCAGCATCTGGAATGTGAAAGTTTCCAGACTGTCAGAAAGTAACATGTCACAGGCACCCCATGACTCTCATCATTCTGTGATCTGACCCCATCAACTCTAGACATACCATTTCTTCATGTCAGCCACGGCAAGGATCCTTTAGGCCTTGGCTACACTTACCCGCTAGTTCGACAGCTGGAAATCGAACTTCTGGGTTCGACTTATCGCGTCTAGTCTGGACGCGATAAGTCGAACCCGGAAGTGCTCGCCGTCGACTGCGGTACTCCAGCTCGCCGAGAGGAGTACCGCGGAGTCGACGGGGGAGCCTGCCTGCCGCGTGTGGACCAAGGTAAGTTCGAACTAATTCGAACTAAGGTACTTCGAACTTCAGCTACGTTATTCACGTAGCTGAAGTTGCGTACCTTAGTTCGAATTAGGGGGGTAGTGTAGACCTGGCCTTAGGTGAAAATGTTGCTGGGTACCTCTACTGACAGAATAAATTGTTTGGGATGAGCTGTCTGAAGGATTTATTAATGTTGTTATTAGCCGAAACGATATAGATAGGTTTTTTTTTTTTTGCTATTCTGCCTCACCACCCTGTTTTTTCACTACTATTTGTGTTCATGTCACTTAAACATACTTTGTCATGGTAAGGTTTCAGAGTGGTAGCCATGTTAGTCTGTATCAGGAAAAAACGATGAGGAGTACTTGTGGCACCTTAGAGACTAACAAGGTACAGAGACTTCTGGGTACAGAAGACAGAGCCAGAAGGGTACCCAGAAGTCACCTACTACAGGACAGGCCCAACAAAGAAAGTAACAGAACGCCACTAGCCGTCACCTTCAGCCCCCAACTAAAACATCTTCAGCCCATCATCAAGGATCTACAACCTATCCTGGAGGATGGTCCCTCACTCTCACAGACCTTCAGAGACAGGCCAGTCCTCGCTTACAGACAGCCCCCCTCCTAACTCACCAGCAACTACACACCACACAACAGAAACACTAACCCAGGAACCAATCCCTGCAACAAACCCCGTTGCCAACTTTTCCGCATATCTATTCAAGGGACATCATCATTGGATCTAACCACATCAGCCACATCATCATGGGCTCGTTCACCTGCACAGCTACCAATGTGATATATGCCATCATGTGCCAGCAATGCCCCTCTGCCATGTACATTGACCAAACTGTACAGTCTCTACGCAAAGAATAAATGGACACAAATCAGACATCAAGAATTATAACATTCAAAAACCAGTAGGAGAACACTTCAAACTCTCTGGACACTCAATAACAGACTTAAAAGTAGCCATTCTTCAACAACAAAAAACTTTAAAAACAGACTTCAATGAGAAACTGCAGAACTAGAATTACTTTGCAAACTTGACACCATCAAATTAGGCCTGAATGAAGACTGGGAGTGGCTGGGTCACTACAAAAAGTAATATTCCTTCTGTTGATACTCACCTCTTCTTGTCAACTGTTGGGAATGGGCCACATCCACCCTGATTGAATTGGCCTTGTTAGCACTTACCCCCCCACACACACACACACACTTGGTAAGGCAACTCCCATCTTTTCATGTGCTGTATATTTATACCTGCCTACGTATTTTTCACTCCATACATCTGATGAAGTGGGTTCTAGCCCACAAAAGCTTATGCCCAAATAAATGTTAGTCTCTACGGTGCCACAAGGACTCCTCGTTGTTTTTGTCACGTTAATTACTGTAATTATTGCTGCTGTATACAGACCCTCTCCCTGTTTGTCTCCAGATACTTTTTTCTTTCTTTCTTTCTTTCCAACTGACCTGATTTTGTACTTTGTGTTAGGATTTGGTGTGGAAAATTGCAGGGATCTGATTTCGAGGGGAAGTTTGGTGTCTCAGTTTTCAGATATCTCTTGTAAAGGACCTCAGAGTGCCCTATCTGAAGGGAAGTTCCTTTATGGTCCAGGGCTCCCACTCTCACATGAAGGTGTATTTTTTTTGGGAGGGAGCAGAGCTTGGTATTTCAAATTTAGAGGAGAGGGGACAGGGAATCAGATTTTCTTGAATATGAAGCAGACCCCTTGCAGACTCTAAACAATCTCTCTCTCTCTCTTTCTCTCTCTTTCACACACACACACACACACACACACACACACACCACTCCCTTGCTGTCTCCAGGTGCATGCAGAGAGAGCTACCTATTAGTAGATTCCCACAGAAGAGCTGAGTCCTTAGGTTTATCTTTAATTGTTTTGTTACCTTTTTTTTATTGTGAAACGTGACTTTGCTTCTTTTCTGGTCATTTGTATGAATTTCCCATAATGTTCTTCACCAAGGTAATTTTTACCATCCTCTCCTTCCTTCTCTAATTATGGTTGTTCTGTTGATCATTAACAAATAGAGTTGCTTAGTTAATAATGTTAACAAAGCCTTGAACCTTCATAAATATTTAACTTTTAATATAGAGGGGTAACAGTCCTTTGCTGGTGATCAAACTCAATGTGCTGCATGTTTTATAGTGTAGTCACCAAATCCCATCTCTTTCTGAAATGTCTAAAATACCTTAAAATGCAGGGGGTAATTCTGGTTTTTAAGGTAATTGTAAAGAAGGCAGGTCCCTCTGCTATCTTCTGGCCTATTTGGAAATAGCCCGTACTAAAAACCGAAATGCAATCCAATAGCTACTTTAAAAAATATCTGACTATGTGCAAAATGCAAAAGCAATCCAGTCCACAGAGGATTTAAATATTAATGCTGGCCCCACAAATAAGATATGGAGTCTCATAGCCATAAGCCCAACACTTTTTTGTTCAGTGAATTAAAAAAAAACCCACTATAGGTCATGTGCAATTACCCAGAAGGTCAGACAAAAAGCTATTGAGTGAAACCTGTAGCCAGTGTGGGTTGCTGGGGAAGGAATCTCACTTAATGGAACCCTGCAGCACAAAAACACAGGACTGTTTTATGATAACCTTGGAATGTTTGTTAAGAAACGTAAGATGCTTTTGCTCTGAGCTACTGCCTCTACATTTCTCCCATTTACCGTGGAGTCAGTCTCCTTGAATGAAAGCTTTGACAATTTCTCTATAAATTGCACTCCCTGAGCGGTCCCCTGCAGCTCGTCTGTTTGTTCTCCTGGAGTTTTGAAAGCTGCACACTGTGGATGCCCCTTTTCTATTTGTCCTTTTCTTATTGCTTTCTGAAACAATGATTATTTATTTATTTATTTATTTATTTATTTTTGACTGTCCAAAGGATTAGGGCTGAATAAAACTAAAGACCACCAATTTTGCCACAGATGCTAACCAGATGACTTTCTCCCCCCGCCCCCAAATCTCCAGACAACACTATTGTCACCAAAGTAATGTAATCTTTAGGTTTATTCCCCTCAACTCAATTGGTTTAATATGGGTTTGTGTTTTATTGCATTAGAGGTCAGAGTCTGACCTCAGTTACATGGCAGTAACACTTTTCAGTGGAATTACTGCGCTTTTTGTTAATGAGATTGGAGTCTAGTACAGTATTCTGAAAAAGAGCTCTTTATCTGGCTTGAAAAGTACTGATACTCTGCAGTGCAGGATGCTGGCTATTGGCTAAAAAACCCAAAGGGGACAGCAAATAAATCCTAATATTTATATTTACCAACAAACCACTTTGATTGAATTTCAAAAAGAGCTATAAACTAGAACTGGTCAAAAAATAAGTGTATTTTTTCCATGGAAAAGTCCAACTTTTCAGCAAAATATCAAACACCAAAACATTTTCATTCAAAATGGCATCTCTTGGGAGCTATAGTTACACTCCCATTCTCCTCTATGGGCCAGGCTCCCAGTCAGACTATATCTCCCATGGTCCACCAGTTTCTCTTCTCCTGGTGAGGGAATGTGTGGTAGAATCACTTACTGGTGTGCATTATGGGAGATGTAGTCCAGCCAGAGATACTAGCCCACAGAGGAAAAAGGGGTAAATAAGACACACAAATTACAACTCCCATGAGGCATCACGGCACCATATTTTAATCAAAATATTTCTGTTTTTAGCTCTTCAGGTTTTTTTGAGAAAATATCAACATTTTTCTGGTTAAACCACTTTTTTTAAAAAAAAACTTTCATTTTGTCAAAACCCCAATTTTCCAATGAAAAATGGTTTTGATGGAAAAATTTTACAAGCCCAACTATTCACTTTCTGTAAGTTAACTGCCCTTTTGGAAAGCTTCAGCAATTTCTGTAGAATTTTCCATTCTTTTTACTCTCCCATGACTTGATACTTTGAGCTGAAAGAGTTACATAGCCACAGAGTAGCCACATAATTCCCACACAACTCTTTGAAGATGCAAGGACTATGTTGTCCTAGGCAGGAAAGTAAGAGTATGACAGGTTGAAATAGAAGGATCTATTCATGGGCTGAGATTTACTTCTGGAAAACAAAGGGAATGCAAACTTGATGTAACAACTGAAACATGTCTGATTTCTCAAGAGATTTTGGTGCCACCATGTTGCTTCCGATCATAGAGCTCAATTCTGCACTCTTGCACCTGTGCAATCCCACTGGCTGTTTATGTAACTCCAACAGACCCCCATCATCAGTGGGTAGGATCAAACCTGGGATTTCTGGAGCTAAAGGTATGAGCCTCTACCACATGAGCTAGAAGCCACATGGTTGCTAGCTAAGGTTGTAGCATACTAATTAATCTCTAAGTGGTCTCAGTGCCAGTAGATGGGACAGAGCACCACACCCAGGAGGTATGTGGGTTACATATGCGTGAAACTGAGGGACCATGATGTCTACATTTTCATAAAGTATTCCTAAAACATCACAGCCCAGTTCAGATGCCTAATGAGATGCCAAGGGCAGTGTACATCTCAGACTATTGGGTCCTGGAGCTAGTGGACAACTGGGCAAGTGATAATGAGACTGGAGTTTAGTACAGCTCATGGGCCAAGGAGGGTGACAACATGTACAAATGAAAAGGGTGCAGTCAGTGGTGTACCAATGCCTAGTATAAAGATTATGGTAAAAGAAGAGAGTCCAGACTACCAGGCACAATCTCTGACGTACCAGAGCTGCAAGGCTTCCTGTCTTTCAGAAGACCTTCTTATTATTTGTTGTATTTTATTAACTCAAACTCTGGGTTCCCTCTGTTAGGTATAAGAAGTATAAACTGTTTAATATGTTCAATTAGTTGTTTAATAAGGCGTTTATAAAATAATGTTAAGTAAATCACTGGCTTTAAAATAAGATCCAATATGGAGTATATGAACTATTGACCCTTGGACTCCATCTCTGAGAGTGGACTTGTTTACCATTAAGACACAGCCTCAAACCAGTCAAAACCATTTTTTTCTGCCAAAACAAGCCCTCAGCATTCCATCTCCTCAGAACTTTTCCCACCACAAAAGCTTTATAAGGACTTGTTCAGCGCCTGCGCGGCGCTGTCCACCCCAGCGACAGCACGTATACGGTCAGGTCTTCACAGTGCTCCAGAGCTGAAGAGTGAAGAATACCATCAGTCCCACAGTGAGATTGAGAAAAAGGAGGCCTGTCATCACCATTCCTGCCACATCTTACCATCTTACCTGTGGAGGATCCTGCATTCCTGGTGTCCATCATCCCAGAAGGTCTCCTTGCCAGCGATGAAATCCAACGTTCGTCTGGACTCCCCAGTGCTCCTCCTCAAGGGCTCTAAATCAGCCGGAGAGTGGAAGGTCCTGGGCATCAGACCTGTACGTGATATCCATTGCACCTGAACAGTAGGAAAGGTTTCTGTATTGGGGCATCATTTATTGTTTTCCAGTTTCCAAAGGAGGGTTTATGGGCCTGAGCTTTAAGCTCCCAAAGCCAGTCACTGTTTCATTGTATTAATTAAGTTTGCATTTTCCCCTATTCCTCCCAGTTTTCTGTACCTTTACCCTGAATACACATACCTTTGTTTGCACCAGATCACCTTGTCTCCTCTTTATTTTATTTACACCACACAAGGAGGGAGGCTAAGTCCACTGGTGATAGATACAGGAGGGAGTCGAGTTTGCATCTTCTGAGAAAAGAGGCTTTCCTTTCCTATTTCTCCCCTACCATTTCTAAAGATTTCCTTTGAAGCGTTGCCTTATTCCCCTTGAGGTAACACCTTGCTCAACTATCCCTTGGCCAAATGCAAGGGATGGTCAGAAAGAATAAAAGAACAAAAATGGTATTTTTCCTCATCAAAAACAAAGCAAAAAATGAAAATCAGTCCATGAATAATTTCATTGTCTTTCAGTTCTGGGTCTCCAGCCTGAGACAGAGAAGTATGTGGGTGGGTGGGACCTTGCCAGGGTGGGTGGGACCTTGCCTGATGGTTGCAGTGGCAGTTTGGAGTAATGGTAGGTGTCGATCCAGGAGTCAGGTACTGGGCTCAGGATGAGGCCAGAGTCAGGGACAAGAAGCCAAGCCAAAGGTGAGAACCAAACTCTGAATCAGGGGCAATGCTGTGAGGCAAAGACTTGAACAAGGGGCTGAAAACGAGAGCAGGGCACGCACAGCTGCAGGCATGATACATGGTCAGGTGATGCTGTGCTGCTGCCACTGCAAGGCTCAAGTAGCTGTCTGTGGCTTCCTTTCCTAAACGGGAGACACAACCGTTTGGAGAAGGTCCCATTGGGCCCAGCTGTGCTTGCTGGGTCACCTAGCGACCAGGCTCAGGCCAGCTCTGTTCCTGATACTACGTGGTTATAGTTCTGAAACTGTCCAAGCTGCCTACCTTCCTTCCTTTCAGTCAGAAATCTTCATTAGCTATTCACCTGATAACAAACAAGATAAAATAAGCTTTAAAAAAAAATCTAACAATCCGAGCCTGAGCTAGAGAGCCATGATGGATGAACCTACAAAGTGTCAGAGGTCCAGTTTGGCTTGGACATTTTCCTGGATCTTATTCTGGAGCTTATTTGGCCAGGGAGTCAGGTTAAAAATCCAAGGACAGGCTTTCCTGTAAGATTTCCAGGTCTTCCTGACATTAGCTGTCTCTGATTTTTAATGTGAAAATAACTTTTCTTGTGGTATTTTGATATTTCTGCCTCTGGTCTCAGCCAAACCAGAGTAGTTGAAAACAGCACAAGCCTCATGATTTTGAATTTCGAAAACTCCCATTAGGTCCCTTTTACTGAATGTGAACTCTTCCCCCATCTGTAATTGAACTGGCTGCAAGTTGTCACCTAACCGTATAGGGTCAACACTTCAGAGGCTTACCAGGGCATCCAAATCCCCATTCAGGTGCTTAGTTTGAGCCCATGTGTGCTCCTGTCCCACTCCCAGTTTTCAAAGTAGGTGTCTGGGATTGCACAGTCGGTTTGTGCTGGGAGAGGTGTGTGAGAAAATGAGCTGGGCTGTGGCGATGGCCATGGTAATTGATGTGCATGAACTATATTTTCAGACTCGTGCAGACAGGTCCATTCAAGTTGATTTAGACATGTGCAAATGGCTGAAGCAAAGGAGTAAGTAAGGAGATTCAGGACAAGGTGGATTCCAAGCAGCTGTCTGACTGTAGCTCCAAAGAAGCAGCAAACGAAGCAGAGTAATAAGCAGCACCAACAGTCATGGCCAAGTTATCAGACATGTGTAATAGATTTATACCTAGTCCTGCTATACTGCTGTCATGAGGGTAAAGTGCTTCCCAATCTACTCCTCCAGATTAGCCATGAGATTAATGAACACAGACCCTTGCCATGGCACTGGTGTAGCTCCCACTGCCTCTCCACAGCTCCATGGTATCAGCTGGCAAGATCCGTTTCAAAAGTTCCACGATGAATTTATCTACAGACCATTGGGTGGCAGAGTTTGCTGACTGAGAATGGCACATTCAAAATGGTGGTATCTGGTAGTGTGTTCCCATTCAGGGCATGATACCCCATGGTTTGTCTGGCCCTGACCTGATCCATATTCATCCCTATCATGCCTTTCCCACCACCACACAATGAATACTAAGTATTCTTAAAAGGTTGGGGGGGAAACAAATTTTAGGGGACCGTATTTTACTGAGCTCCCTGGCCAAAGATATTTTATGTCTGGTGTGAAGTCCAAGAATGAGTGTGTCTGTTCCACAGGAAATTAAGAGTCAGTGCACATAGGTGAGGTGTGGGGGAGGGATGGTGTTACTTATTAAAGGTACAGGACCAGCCACATTGATTAGCTCTACACTTATGAAAACTTGCAACATTTGCCCTTTATGTGGTGAAAACTGACTCAAATATCTAACTGTTATCATCCACTTGTGCCAAGTAGTAAGGTGCCCCCTTGTCCCACTACAGTATCTCTTGCAAGCAGCTGCAAAATGAGGTGATGCAGATAGTCTTATTCTGAGCTGTAACTGTCCTGGAGATACTGGGGGGAGGTGTGGACAGTAGTGCCAAATGGCACACACAAGCTCTTTTTCAAAATCCCAATGTGGTGCATGCAGCCAGGATCTGTATGAGCAGCCACATTTTGGCCATGCTCCATTCTGTCCTCTTTTTCAGACTGCCCAAACCTGCATGTTTCTTTTTGAAAAGAATCTCCCTTCTAGGCTGCAGAAAGTAGATACAAGTTCAGGTCTCAAACTCATTCCCGTGCCCATGTGCACCCATGTGAAATTCTTTGAAATTCTGATGTGGAGGCTCCTGCAGCATTTTGGCTGTTTTCAGAAGTGTGTTTGTGTTTTTGTGTGTGTGTGTGTGTCCGTCCAGAAGGACGTTCCTTCAAATACAATTCTGTTGTGAAAGGAAATATATATACACACATACACTATCTCTCTCATATATAAATAACACACACACACACACACACACACACACACACACACACACACACACACACACTTCCTTCCTTTCACATCAGAATTGTATTTGAAGGAACTGCATTAGAGGGTAGAGGAAATCCTGATCAGAGACTTAACAACTCATAGCACAGGGTGTTTTTCTTCTCTTTTTTTAAAATATGATACTGAAAGAACTTCCTAGGCTTTCCTGTGAGGTTTACTGAAACATTTTCTGACACTGAAAATGGTTTATGGATTCCCGCAACTTCTGTAATATCTTTGATCTGGAATTGGGACTATTCCAATAAATACATTCTCTGTGTACGATGCATTGTATTTCTTTTTCACCTGGTCATTTTCTTTCAACTCTTTCTCCGCTTAGACATTAGTTTTTATTTAACTCGTGGATAACTTTATTCTGGTCATCTTGAAATGTCTTGCACCCAACAATTTCTTTTATGCCTTGCTTCTCTTGTCTTATGAAATGCAAGAAATTAAAGCTGGGAGATAGGGAGCACAAAACAGAGAGGTTCGGAATATTTATTGCTACTGTCTACTGAGTTGGGGATGAGGAGGAGAGCAATGGGTATAAAACTTAGGGTATGTCTACATTGGCAGAGTTACAGCACCGGGAGTTACAGCGCCGCTCAGAGAGCGCTGAACGGGAACCGCTGTTGTGTGTTCACACTGTCAGCTGCCTGTGCAATAGCATGTTCACACTTGTGGCACTTTCAGCGATATTCACAGTGGTGCACTCTGGGGAGCTATCACAGCATTTCTTCCTCTTCTGTCGCTAAGAGTTGTGGGAAGATGAAGGGGGGTTGAAGGGCCTCAGGGGTACTGTCCCAATGCCCTGTGATGCATTGCTTCGCATCCCAGCAATCCCTGTGCTTTCAACTGCATTTGGCACCACCTTTCAACAGTTTGTGTACTGCGTGCCCTGCCTCTTTGGGCTGCAGGAATGGATCCTGACCAGTATGCTGCTTGCTCTGACCAACACTTCACGAGTGGCAATGGAGTTACTCCTTAAACTACAAAGGCAAGATGAGTGTGACATTGATCTCACCACACGTAGTAGCTATGACACAAGATTGCTTGTGGCATTCACGGAGGTACTGGCCACAGTGAACACTGCTTTTGGGCTCAGGAAACAAGCTCTGAGTGGTGGGATCACATCGTGATGCACGTCTGGGATGACGAGCAGTAGCTGCAGAATTTTCGGATGAGGAAAGCTACATTCATGGGACTGTGTGATGAGCTACACCACAGCCCTGTGGCACACGGACACGAGAATGAGAGCTGCCCTGCCAATGGAGAAGCGTGTGGCGATTGCACTATGGAAGCTGGCTACTCCAGACTGCTACCAACCAGTTGCTAACCAGTTCGGAATGGGGAAGTTGAGCGTTGGACTCATGTTGAGAGAAGTGTGCAGGGCCATTAATCACATCCTGCTCCGAAAGAGTCCGGGCAATGTGCGTGACATTGTGGATGCCTTTGCACAAATAGGCTTTCATAACTGTGGAGGGGCAATAGATGGCACGCATATTCCAATTCTGGCACCAGGCCAACTAGCCACCGAATACATTAATTGAAAGGGGTATTTTTCAATGATTCTCCAGGTGCTTGTGGATTACCATAGGTGTTTCACAGACATTAACACAGGCTGGTCCAGAAAGGTACATAACACACACATCTTTCGGACCACTGGCCTGTTTAGGAAGCTGCAAGCTGCAAGATCTTCCCGGACCAGAAGGTCACCATAGGGGAAGTCAAAACGCCCACTATGATCCTGGGAGACCCTGCGTACCCCTTAATTCCATGGCTTATGAAGACATACATGGAGAAAGATGACAGCAGCAAGGATAAGTTCAACAACAGGCTGAGCAAGTGCAGAATGACTGTGGAGTGTGCTTTTGGCCATTTAAAGGCCTGCTGGCGCTGCCTCTATGGGAAGCTGGACCTGGCCAATGACAATATTCCTATGCTTATAGCCGTGTGCTGTGTGTTCCATAATATTTGTGAAGGGAAGGGTGAAAGCTTCACTCAGGGCTGGACCACAGAGACTCAGCACCTGGAGGCTGAATTTGAACAGCCGGAGACCAGGGCTATTAGAGGGGCATAGCACAGGGCCATAAGAATCAGAGATGCCTTGAGGCAGCAATTTGAAGCTGAAAGCCACTAAATATTTGTTGCTATGCTCAGGAGTGCAGTACTTGTAATGCTAGGAGGTGATTGTGATTGGTGCAGACAATGCAATATGAAGGTTTAACATAATTATCTGTTGCTTTCAATTAAAAGAATAAAGATTGCTTTCAAACCCACTCAATTCTTTATGAAAAAACAATAACGGCAGGAGCGAGTCAAACAAAAAAAAACCCCATCAGCAGTGAGGGAGATGGGGGAAGGGAAGGTCCCAGGAGGAGGTGAGGTCCCAGGATGGCTAAAGATTTGTGTATGTCCAGGGATCATATCCACCCTTCTCCTTCAGAGTACAATGCAGCAGGTACTGTACTTCAGCAGGGCTAAACTTCAGAGGGATGGGTGTTGAGTGCAGTGGGTACTGGGAGTCTGCAGGGCTGGACTGTGATGGGGCAGGAGTGGAATGCAGTGGGTACAGACTGGAACCAGGAGGTTGATAAGAGTGTGGTGGTGGTGTCTGGGGGGAGCATGGGAAAGAGTTTTGCGATAGCAGCTGCAGGGGAGGGCGGGCATGGAGCTGCTTGGTTTGCAGAGCTAGTATCACCTGAAGCGTGTCTGCTTGGCGCTTCATAACCTTTAAGAGCCGTTACATGGCTTCATTCTGGTGTACTGCATTCTCCTTTCAGTCCCTCTTCTTGCTGACCCGCCACTCCTTCAATTCCTGTTTCTCAGCAGTGGAATGCATCATAACATCACGCAGAAAGTCCTCCTTAGTTCTTCTTGGCTGCTTTCTAATTCTGCACAGCCGTTCATCCACCAATACCAAAGAGGGAGGCTGGGCTCCCAAGGTCACCTCTGTGAAGTAAGTTAAATGCAACATTTTACAGAAGCAGTATTGTTTGCAACACAGAGAACACTGTTTCAGTGCTTTAAAACACAGCCAGTACTCACACACCCGTCACTAACTGGTTGACCCCAGGCAAGCACACATTAGCCACAAGACCTCCAAAATAGTGAGTAGCCACAGGGGCAGGGAAAATCATTCTTCCCGGACCCTGCTGTACACTGGGCACATGGCTGTTGGGGAGAGCCAGCACTGTGCGGGGGAGGGCTGATAATTATTTCTGTCCCCACACTTTCCACTGGCTATGTTAATTATGGAGGATATCTCGCTGCTGAGGGTGAGCAAGGAATCAAGGGAAGGTTTTCTCCAAGCCTGCGGCTTCCAACCTGAGCCCTATGTGGCTTGCCTGTGTGCAGCAATGGTTCCCCCCCATCCCCGTGACAGCACAGTGGCACAGAAAAGTTACTGTTAATGGGGCAAGAAACAAAGCAGCTCTGCAGAAGAACCTGCAGCAGCAGATTGCCCAGTATCTCCATGAGAGTTTCCAGGAGATCTCTGAGGAAGATTCCCATGAAATAAGGGAGTCAATCAACAGCCTGTTCTGATGCTCAGACTAGGCATGTGGCGGGAGACAGGCCTGCTTTCTGCAACCGTTCTGCCCCCCAAAACTCGCTTCAGCGATTCCCAAAATCAAATCCACTTACCAGAGGCCTCCTCTCCTGTTTGCGCTTTTGCAGCATCTGACAGCTGTGACTGGCTAGCCTCCTCTGGGGTAAAAAAAGAGCTCTTGGCTGCATGCATCTCTGACATCCGAGTCGTCCTCTGCCTCTGGGTCCCCTTCCTTCTCCACATCCTCATCCAAGATTTCCTCCTCCTGGCTCGGTCCACTCTCGACTGGTGTCTTGCTGATTGAGTGAGTATTTCTGTGTTGTAGTATAGGGTTTCACCCAAGAGTTTTGAAGGAACTCAAATATTAAATTGCAGAGTTATTAACTGTGGTATATAATTGATCACTTAAATCAGCTTCTGAACCAGATGACTGGAGGATAGTTAATGTTATGCCAATTTTTTTAGAAGGCTCCAGAGAGCCTTGGAAATTACAGGCCAGTAAGCCTAACTTCAGTACCAGGCAAATTGGTTGAAACTATAATAAAGAACAGAATTATCTCACACATAAATGAACATGATTTGTTGGGGAAGAGTCAACGTGGCTTTTGTAAAGGGAAATCATGCCTCACCAATCTATTAGAATTCTTTGAGGGGGTCAACAAGCATGTGAACAAGGGTGATCGGGTGAATATAGTGTACTTGGACTTTTAGAAAGCCTTCGGCAAGGTCCCTCAAAGGCTCTTAAGCAAAGTAAGCAGTTATGGGTAAGATGGAAGGAAAAGATAGAGAAGGGGCAAGAAAATGATTAAGTATATGGAACAGCTTCCATATGAGGAGAGATTAAAAAGATTTGGAGTTTTCATCTTGGAAAAGAGATGACTAAGAGGGCATATGATAGAGGTGTATAAAATCATGACTAGTGTAGAGAAAGTGAATAAAGAAGTGTTATTTATTCCTTCCCATAACAAAAGAACCAAGGGCCACCCAATGAAATTAATAGGCGGCAGGTTTAATACAAGCAAAAGGAAATACTTTGCACAACACACAGTCAATGTGTGAAACTCATTGCCACGAGATATTGTGAAGGCCAAAAGTGCAAGTGGGTTCAAAAAATAATTAGATAAGTTCATGGACACTAGGTCCATCAATGGTTATTAACCAAGATGGTCAGGATGAAACTCAGTGCTCCGGGTGTTCCTAGTTTCTGACTGCCAAAAGCTGGGAGTGGACGACAGGATGGATCACCAATGATTGTTCTGTTCATTCACTTCTGTTGGAAGACAGGAAACTGGGCTACATAGAGCACTGGTCTGACCCAGCATGGCCATTCTTATATTTTGTGTTTTTGTGGGTTCAGCTAAGTGAAAATAAAAGGGAAGGGAAAGGGGGTGAGAGGGATAGGACAGGAGAGAAGAAGATAAGGGGGCAGGTGTCAAGTAAAGCTAAGATGAAAAGACACTATGGGAGAGGGAGGGAGAGATTGGAGAAAACAGCCACTACCTTCTAACACCATATAAAATACATTGAACTAAAACTCATTTTAGAGGGTCTGTGTGAGTGGAAAATGGTAAATATATTGTTTATTTAAAAGCAGGGATTGTCCTTCAAACATAGTCAGTTGATATGGATGCTTAATACGTTTAAATCACATTTAATTCTGTGTCAGAGTTTAGCAATTTCATTGATTTTTGGTCTTTTCTAAAGTATGGATAAAATAATCCAAATGTAATTTTTTAACATTCTAAATTTAATAAAAATTAAGGTCTTTCCAGAAGATCTACCATGGCTGGTTACTAAACCACAACCATAATAATTGTCTTCATTGTTTGTTTAGCTATATTTTAAATAAATTTTTCTAATCTCAAGTGCACCAAAATAATTATGCAGGTCTCAAAATATCACAATATTGGCTTAAATGTTTAAATATTTTTTCCAAAAATAATAGGTCTGGTGTTCTTTTTATTTGCCTTCTAGTTTCTGAGCCTTTAGAGTGCACTTCAGATTTTTTTTCTCTGCAACCACAAGGGTGAGAAACTTCTTTTTAAATGGAAGCCGAGTTATTTCCCATAGTCACATGGCCCCTAAGAGCTGGGTCTTTAAGAAAAAACAAACATCACAAGCCTCACTATAAAACTGTGGGATATGGCACTACTGTTTGAGGGATTTACATATGACTTTTCAGGTGATAAAAAATTTGCTAGTGAAACCTGCACTAGCATCAGAAATAGCTGTCTCTTGGTTTAGTTGGGATGAGAAAAAGGTTGAACTGGATTTTTTTTGTTTTGCTAGAATGGACTTTATTTTAGTGGGTTGTCACTGTGCATTGTGTTGTCTTGATCTATTCTCTGAGATATTTTGGTGAATTTCTTCTTCCTTGTTTTAGTGTCTTGCTGATTGAGGGAGTATTTCTCTGCTGGAGTATAGGGTTTCAAAAGACAAGAGGAGATAAAGGACACTCTTGGCACTGTTTAGACTAATGGCTGTAAACTGGTTATGAACTGGAGCCTTTGCTTAGATACTTTGTGATCAGTAGCGAGCTCAGAAACCACTGTTTAACCAGAAAGAAACTGCTACAATAATTCATCCAGGCTTTCACCAGTCCAAGTGCTAGAAATCCTACATTACAAGGAATGCTAAGTTTGAAAACTTCAAAAAGAGCTTCTTCCTTGCCTAGACTTCAGCAAAAATTCAGGTCAGAGGTTGAGAGTTTGTAAATTAATAATCCTTGGATGACACAGGAAGAGCCTTTACCAAAATTCATTTTTCCACCTTCCCTTCATTAGGAATATGTTGAAAAGTGGTTTGGAAAAGAAATTTTTTAACATGAACAACAATTCTGGGAATATACTGACTAAAAGACAAGGGCCCAGAGAGAGCTCTGAAAACTATACATTTTCACGTAGCCGATATAAAAATGAGAGTGTGCATGAACCTGGTCATGACTCAAAGCCCCGTGCACTATGCAACATATCAGACCTAAAAACTCAAAAAAGGTTCCCTCTCCCCCCTCAGCACACTTACTCATAAGCTGTCCTGAATTCTGCACCATGCTGGAAATTACTGGAAAATGACTGGACCCTAAGTTTTAATGAACTTGTGATGCTGGCTGATCAGGTCATGCTACTGTGTATTCAGCTCAATTCATAGAATCATAGAACTGGAAGGGAGCTTGAGATGGCTTCTAGTCCAGTTCCCTGAATTCAAGGCAGGACTAAGTATTATCTAGACCGTCCCTGACAATTGTTTGTCTAACCTGCTGTCATAACTATAAAGGGAAGGGTGTAACAGCTGTCCTGTGTACGTACTATAAAATCCCTCCTGGCCAGAGACTCCAAAATCCTTTTCCATGTAAAGGGTTAAGAAGCTCAGGTAACCTGGCTGGCATCTGACCCAAAGGACCAATAAGGGGACAAGATACTTTCAAATCTTGGTGGGGGGAAGGCTTTTGTTTGTGCTCTTTGTTTGGGAAGTCGTTCGCTCTTGGGACTGAGAGGGACCAGACATCAATCCAGGTTCTCCCCATCTTTCTAAACAAGTCTCTCATATTTCAAACTTGTAAGTAAAAAGCCAGGCAAGGCATCTTAGTTTTACTTTGTTTTCTCAACTTGTAAACGTACCTTTTACTAGAGTGTTTATCTTTGTTTGCTATACTTGAACCTGAGACTAGAGGGAGGTCCTCTGAGCTCTTTAAGTTTGATTACCCTGTAAAGTTATTTTCCATACTGATTTTACAGAGATGACTTTTACCTTTTTCTTTAATTAAAAACCTTCTTTTTAAGAACCTGATTGATTTTTTCCTTGTTTTAGATCCAAGGGGGTTGGATCTGTATTCACCAGGAGTTGGTGGGAGAAAGAAGGGGGATGGTTAATTTCTCCTAGTTTTAAGATCCAAGGGGTTTGGGTCTTTATTCACCAGGGAATTGGTGAAGGTCTCTCAAGGCTACCCAGGGAAGGGAATTAGCTTTGGGATGGTGGCAGCGGACCAGAGCTAAACTGGTAGTTAAGCTTAGAAGTTTTCATGCAGGCCCCCACATTTGTACCCTAAAGCTCAAAGTGGGGAAGCAGCCTTGACACCTGCTTTTATAAAACCAGTGACAGATTTCACAATCTCCCTAGGCAATTTATTCCAGTGCTTAACTACCCAGACAGGAAGTTTTTCCTAATTCATAGATTCATAGACTCTAGGACTGGAAGGGACCTTGAGAGGTCATCGAGTCCAGTCCCCTGCCCTCATGGCAGGACCAAATACTGTCTAGACCATCCTTGATAGAAATTTATCTAACCTACTCTTAAATATCTCCAGAGACGGAGATTCCACAACCTCCCTAGGCAATGTATTCCAGTGTTTAACCACCCTGACAGTTAGGAACTTTTTCCTAATGTCCAACCTAAACCTCCCTTGCTGCAGTTTAAACCCATTACTTCTTGTTCTATCCTTAGAGGCTAAGATGAACAAGTTTTCTCCCACCTCCTTATAACACCCTTTTAGATACCTGAAGACTGCTATCATGTCCCCTCTCAGTCTTCTCTTTTTCAAACTAAACAGACCCAATTCTTTCAGCCTTCCTTCATAGGTCATGTTCTCTAGACTTCTAATCATTCTTGTTGCTCTTCTCTGGACCCTCTCCAATTTCTCCACATCTTTCTTGAAATGCGGTGCCCAGAACTGGACACAAGACTCCAGTTGAGGCCTAACCAGCGCAGAGTAGAGCGGAAGAATGACGTCTCGTGTCTTGCTCACAACACACCTGTTAATGCATCCCAGAATCATGTTTGCTTTTTTTGCAACAGCATCACACTGTTGACTCATATTTAGCTTGTGGTGCACTATAACCCCTAGATCCCTTTCTGCCATACTCCTTCCTAGACAGTCTCTTCCCATTCTGTATGTATGAAACTGATTGTTCCTTCCTAAGTGAAGTACTTTGCATTTGTCTTTATTAAACTTCATCCTGTTTACCTCAGACCATTTCTCCAATTTGTCCAGATCGTTTTGAATTTTGACCCTCTCCTCCAAAGCAGTTGCAATCCCTCCCAGTTTGGTATCATCTGAAAACTTAATAAGTGTACTTTCTATGCCAATATCTAAGTCATTGATGAAGATATTGAACAGAGCCGGTCCCAAAACAGACCCCTGCGGAACCCCATTCATTATACCTCGCCAGCAGGATTGGGAACCATTAATAACTAATCTCTGAGTATGGTTATCCAGCCAGTTATACACCCACCTTATAGTAGCCCCATCTAAGTTATATTTGCCTAGTTTATCAATAAGAATATCATGCGAGACCGTATCAAATGCCTTATTAAAGTCTAGGTATACCACATCCACCGCTTCTCCCTTATCCACAAGACTCGTCATCCTATCAAAGAAAGCTATCAGATTGGTTTGACATGATTTGTTCTTTACAAATCCATGTTGACTATTCCCCATCACCTTACCACCTTCCAAGTGTTTGCATATTATTTCCTTAATTACTTGCTCCATTAACTTCCCTGGCACAGAAGTTAAACTAACTGGTCTGTAGTTTCCTGGGTTGTTTTTATTTCCCTTTGTGTAGATGGGCCCTATGTTTGCCCTTTTCCAGTATTCTGGAATCTCTCTTGTCTCCCATGATTTTCCAAAGATAATAGCTAGAGGCTCAGATACCTCCTCTGTTAGCTCCTTGAGTATTCTAGGATGCATTTCATCAGGCCCTGGTGACTTGCAGGCATCTAACTTTTCTAAGAGATTTTTAACTTGTTCTTTTTTTATTTTATCTTCTAAACCTACCCCCTTCCCATTAGCATTCACTATGTTAGGCATTCGTTCAGACTTCTCGGTGAAGACCGAAACAAAGAAGTCATTAAGCATCTCTGCCATTTCCAACTTTCCTGTTACTGTTTCTCCCTCCTCACTGAGCAGTGGACCTACCCTGTCTTTGGTCTTCCTCTTGCTTCTAATGTATTGATAAAAAGTCTTCTTGTTTCCCTTTATTTCCGTAGCTAGTTTGAGCTCATTTTGTGCCTTTGCCTTTCTAATCTTGCCCCTACATTCCTGTGCTGTTTGCCTATATTCATCCTTTGTAATTTGTGCTAGCTTCCATTGTTTATATAACTTCTTTTTATTTTTTACATCATGCAAGATCTGGTGGTTAAGCCAAGGTGGTCTTTTGCCACATTTTCTATCTTTCCTACCCAGAGGAATAGCTTGCTTTTGGGCCCTTAATAGTGTCCCTTTGAAAAACTGCCAACTCTCCTGAGTTGTTTTTCCCCTCAGTCTTGATTCCCATGGGACCTTACCTATCAGCTCTCTGAGCTTACCAAAATCCGCCTTCCTAAAATCCATTGTCTCTATTTTGCTCTACTCCCTTCTACCCTTCCTTAGAATTGTGAACTATGATTTCATGATCACTTTCACCCAAGCTGCCTTCCACTTTCAAATTTTCAATGAGTTCCTCCCTATTTGTTAAAATCAAAACTAGAACAGCTTCCCCCCAGTAGCTTTTTCAACCTTTTGAAATAAAAAGTTGCCTGCAATGCAGTCCAAGAACTTATTGGATAGTCTGTGCCCCGCTGTGTTATTTTCCCAACGTATATCTGGATAGTTGAAGTCCCCCATCATCACCAGATCTTGGGCTTTGGATGATTTTGTTTGTTGTTTAAAAAAAGCCACATCCACCTCTTCCACCTGGTTAGGTGGCCTGTAGTAGACTCCTAGGATGACATCACTCTTGTTTTTTACACCTTTTAGCCTAACCCAGAGACTCTCAACACTTCCGTCTCCTATGTCCTTCTCCAACCTAATGTCCAACCTAAACTGCCTTGCTGCAATTTAAACCCATTGCTTTTTGTCCTATGCTCAGAGGTTAAAGAGAACCATTTTTCCTCTGTCCTCCTTGTAACAATCTTTTATGTATTTGAAAACTGTTATCATGTCCCCCTTCAGCCTTCTCTTCTGCAGACTAAACAAACCCAATAGGTCATGTTTTCTAGACCTTTTATCATTTTTGTTGCTCTTCTCTGGACTTTCTCCAATTTGTCCACAGCTTTCCTGAAATGTGGCTCCCAGAACTGGACAAAATACTCCAATTCATGCCTAATCAGTGTGGAGTAGAGCAGAAGCATTACTTCTTCTGTCTTGCTTACAACACTCCTGCTATACATCTGTAATGGGGTCAGCACCCACCTCTTGCAGGCGTCCCCCTGTCGGCTAATATGTGCCTGCAATCACTCAGTTTTGAACAGTGCGACATCCACCACTTGTGGAAGCCTCCTTTTTGGTCAGGTGTGAGCCTGTTTTTCTTTCAGTTCTTACAGTGGGTGGCACTGACCTCTCGCGAGTAATCCCCCAACTAATGGTTCTTCGGTGGGTCTTCAGCGACTCAACCCTCTAGCCAAGTCACACACACGGCCCGCCATTCCAGGTATACAGTCTCTAGTTCTTTCTCAATGTCCTGATATGGGGCCATAGCACCAAGGCTTCCTCCCTGGAGGCACTGCCTACTTTAACAGCCCAACCAAGGCCCATCTCAGTACCCTTGGTTGGTGTCCTTTCAGCTGCCCTCCCTGGGCACAGTCTTCACCTACACTAGCATGGCCCATCATGGTACCCTCACCTAGTCTGGCTAGGTTCTGAGTTCAGTCCCCTGGGCTCAGCCTGCCTGCACTGACTTATTCATGGTCCTGCAGCTCTTCCAGGCACCTAATTCTTCCTCTTCAGTTAGTTGCTTCCTGGAGCTCGATCTGCCTCTGCTGCTTCCTTTTATATGGCCCTGATTGGTCACTCCAACAGCCCCTCTGATTACCTGCTCCCCAGGAGGACTTTTCCTCCCCTCTAGGCTGCCTTGAGGACTTCTCCTCTGTTTTTTTTTTTTTTGAGAGGGGTCAGGCAGGGCCATGAGGCCTCCAGAAGGGGGCCTCCAGACTTAATCCACCCATCACAACATCCCAGCATGATGTTTGCTTTTTTTGCAATAGTGTTACACTGTTGAGTCATATTTAGTTTGTGATGCACAATGACCCCCGCCCCCCCATCCTGTTCTGCAGTACTCCTTCCTAGGCAGTCATTTCCCATTTTGTATGTGTGCAACTGATTGTTCCTTTCTAAGTGGAGAACTTTGCATTTGTCCTTATTGAATTTCATCCTATTTACTTCAGACCATTTCTCCAGTTTGTCCAGATCATTTTGAATTTTAATCCTATCCTCCAAAACACTTGCAACCCTCCCAGCTGGTATCATCCAGAAACTTTATAAGTGTACTCTCTATGCCATTATCTAAATCATTGATGAAGATATTGAATCATACCGGATCCGGAACTTACTCTTGTGGTACCCCACTTGATATGCCCTTCCAGCTTGACTATGAACCACTGATAACTACTCTCTGGGAAGGGTTTTCCAACCAGTTATGCACCCACCTTATAGTAGCTCCATCTAGGTTATATTTCCAGTTTGTTTATGAGAAGATCATGCAAGACAGTATCAAAAGCCTCACTAAAGTCAAGATATATCACATCTACCACTTCCCCCCAATCCACAAGGCTTGTTACCCTGTAAAAGAAAGCTATTAGGTAGGTTTTATACAATTTGTTCTTGACAAATCCATGCTGACTGTTACTTAGCACTTTATTATCTTTTAGGTGTTCACAACTTGATTGCTTAATTATTTGCTCCATTATCTTTTTGGATACTGAAGTTAAGATGACTGGCCTGTAATTCATCAGGTTGTCCTTATTCCTCATTTTATAGATTGGCACTATAATTGCCCTTTTCCAGTCCTCTGGAATCGCTTGTCTTCCATGACTTTTTAAAGATAATCACTAATGGCTCAGATATCTACTCAGTCAGCTCCTTGAGTATTCTAACTTGTTCTTTCCTATTTTAGCCTCTAATTCTATCTCATTCTCACTGGCATTCGTTAGGTTAGATGTCCAATTACTACTAAACTTTTTGGTGAAAACTGAAACAAAAAAGTCATTTAGCACTTCTGCCATTTCCACATTTTCTGTTATTGTTTTTCCCCTCGTTGAGTAATGGGCCTACTCTGTCCTTGGTCTTCCTCTTGCATTTGTAGAATGTTTTCTTATTACCCTTTATATTTCTAGCTAGTTTAATCTCATTTTGTGCCTTGGCCTTTCTAATTTTGTCCCTATGTGCTCATTTGTTTGTATTCATCCTTTGTAATTTGACCTAGTTTCCACTTTTTGTAGGACTCTTTTTTGAGTTTCAGATAATTGAAAATCTCCTGATTAAGCCAGGGTGGTCTGTTGCCATACTTCCTATCTTTCCTACACAGTGGGATAGTATGCTCTTGTGTCTTTAATAATGTCTCCTTGAAAAACTGCCAACTATCTTGAACTGTTTTTCCCCTTAGACTTGCTTCCCATAGGATCTTACATACCAACTCCCTGAGTTTGCTAAAATCTGCCTGCTTGAAATCCATTATCTTTATTGTGCTGTTTTCCCCACCTACCATTTCTTATAATCATGAACTCTATCATTTCATCATCACGTTCACCCAAGCTGTCTTCCATGGGCGGCAGATACAATAGGCCAGGGAAGGCTGAGCCTTCCCTATTGCTGCCACCCACCCGCCGCTGGACACCTGGGCCATGGTGGCCCCACCTCACCCGTTCCCTGACTCCCCCACCACCTGCTGCTGCTCCTGCTGCCTGCCTGCCATGCCTCCGCCTCCCCCCCCCCCCGAGGTCCCCGTTGCTCGCAGCATCCCTCCTCCTCAGGGATGGGGGAGTGAGAAGGCTTGGCCAGGTGGGCTCGGTGCTTGGAGGGCCAGCCAGGTGTTCGGGGGGATGGTAGCTCAGCCCAGCGCTGGCAGTAGGGGGTCAGTGGCTTGGCTGGGAAAGGGCCTTCAGGTTGTCCGGCCCGGCAGGTTGTCTGGGTCCTGTGGACATCGGCTTGGCCAGGCGCTGGGGCCAGTCTGACACCGGGGGTCAGCCACTCGGTCAGGGGCCAGCTTTCGAGGGGGCTGGTGGCTCGACCCAGCACTGGGGCCAGCCTGGCACTGGGGGGGGGGGAGCCTGGCAGTCGGGGGAGGTGATGGGTAGGGGGGTCCGGCGGCTCAGCCCAGGTGTGGCTGTGGCAGGCAGGGTGGGGTTCCTCTGGTTGCAGGGGGGCCCTCAGGGCATCTCCTGTTGGGGTGGGGTTCAGGGCTCCGGTGTATGGGGGTGGGGCCTTAGGCAGAAGGGGTGGGGCTGGCGGGCTAGCCTTCCCAAAGCGCGGGTTCACCCGCCACCCATGCTGCCTTCCACTTTCAAATTCTCAACCAGTTCCTTCCAATTCATCAAAATCAAATCTAGAACAGCCTCTCCCCGAGTGGCTTTCTCCACCTTCTGAAATAAAAAATTGTCTCCAATACGTTCACTTATGTATTAGATCAAAGCAATTGTAAATGTGTAAGTGTTTTGGGTGTTTACATTTCATAAAACTAATGAGATGGTACATGCATTGTTTTCACTTATCTGTTCCTGTCATAATGTAATAGCCGGGGAAGATGGAGATCTCCAGAGTTATTCTGGGTAGTCCTGAAGACCTTTGGGAAACTGGCAATTTATTATACCACTGCCACCATTTGAAGTTACAAACTGATTTACCTGTTATTAATATTTTACCTTCTTTAACCTCTCAATAACTCTCATTCTTTTTTCTTAGCTAATAAAGCTTTAGCTCGTTTATAGAATTGGCTGCCATCATTGTCTTTGGTGTAAGATCGGGAGTATCAATTGATCTGGGGTAAGTGACTGGTCTTTGGGACTTGGAGACACCTGATGTGGTGTGATTTTTTGTTTCAATAACCTTTTGTCACAAAGTCCCGTTTGTCTGGGTGACAAGATAGACTGGCGGGGCTCAGGGGACTGTCTGTGACTCCGTGGTAAGACTGGTATAGTGATCCAGTTCACATTTGTTACTGGGTTGGTGAAATCTAATTATAGAACATACCACCAGTTTGGGGTGTCTGCCATGTATTCTGACAGTCTGCCCTGGGGTGGGCACTCACAGTTGTGAGCCACTCCAGACAGTGTGACAGAGCTAATTCTAAAAAAAGCATCACACGGTGACAAGACATGATCGGAGCACGTTATCTGCTCGCCCTGTAACAGAGAGGTGCCACTCATGCAAGGCTTAGAAGCTCCACAGCAGCAGTCTGTTCCCTGTGTGGCTGGCTCGGTGAGTGGAAGATGTGCAGTGACATGAGGTGCTGAAGTATGAGTTAACAGTAAGAAGCATTCACCATCGAGCAATCCTAAACTGCACAGCAACAGAACTCCACTCCCACAGGGCTCAAGTATGCCAGATGGCTTCCCTGATATGCCAGGGCTCTGACGTGAATTAGGAGTGTTGGGTGGCATTCACTTTCTCCTGCAAGCTTCCCCTTTCCCCTCCCCCAACCTCTGAGAGAATGTCAGGTAGGGCAGTTTGCTTTTTGAGCTGTGTCCCTGTTGACATGAACTGTGAAGGATTTCCCTCTCAGGGCCGTCGCAAAGGATCTGATGTTTGCCTGGCTGGATAATGAGAATATCCACTGTTACATTAGATAGGGGAATAAGAAAAACAGGAAAGGATATACATCCTTATCCTTCAGGGCATAAGCCAAACACTCATGTTTGTTTTACAGTCGGAACTTATGTGGGTACAACATCATCACTCAGGGGTCTGAAAATTCACACCCTGAGTGACAGAGTTATACTGACCTGACCCTGGGTGTAGACAGAGCTGTGTTGACAGGAGGGCTTCTCCCATCAACTTAGCTACTGCCTCTCTGGGAGGTGGAGTATCTATGCTGATGGGAAAAGCTCTCCTGTTGATAGAGGTACCTTCTTCACTAAGTGTTCAGGGTTAAGAAGAGCTCTTTGACGGCATATGAAGCATTTGGTACTGGAAAGTGACTAGGTGGATCAGTGGTCTGATCTGCTACAGCAATTGCTATATTCTTAGGTATGAGAAATCCAAAGAATTCAGGGGAAAACAGAAAAAAACAGATGTGGAGAAGGAAGGCAAAAATGGTGAGAAGAGAAGCTGAAGAACTGAAAGAAAAAGGCATAAAACATATTTTATTCTATGTGACAAGTAGATTCGTGCTATATCTGGAAAAAGTAAATTATGTATCCATGTGTATACATCAGACACAACATTGTTGTTTCTGTTGGAGTACCCTTTTTTCATCGTAAAAAGAGCTCTAGTCTACCCTCAAACAAATCACACGTCTTTTATTCCAAGCAAAATAGGTTTAATTTTTGCAGAAAAATAGTTTTGTCTGCAAAAATTCCCTTTTTGTTTCTTGTGAAAAAATGCCAAAAAGAATGGAAAGTAATGCCACACAATGTGTTTTATTTTTGTTTCCTCTTCCCGACCCCCAACAAAAAATATGGTTCTCCTTGAGCTGCACGAATTTTGTCACATAGCTCTAGTTATACTCTACACATACTCCAGGTTGCCTATCAGTGACTCTGCCAAAAAGAAATGAAGGGGAAAGAACTGAAGTGCTTAGTATTACCAAATCAGCAGAAATTTGTTTCTGAATCACTTAAGCAGTTTATTTCCTCATCTAAATTGTATCCTTCTGCATGACTATAGACAACGAACCTCTTTGTGGGGTGAAAAAGAAGCCGATATTCTTTGCTGGTAGGTTCTAGGCAAAAGCCTTTATCAAGTACAGCCCTAATCTCCTCCAGTGACATGAACATTCATGTTGTTTAATATGAAGGCAATTTTACTTCACAAAGTGGATTCTTTTTCTTAAGGCAGATAGTTTAGCTGCTATACATAGGACAATAGACACAAGCCATCTTCAATCCATCTGTGCATAGTGTTAACAGTGCAGTTATTTGTTGTGGATTTGGGGTGTAATTTCTTGCTACTTTAGGAAGCTTTTTATGAGAAATTGGGTGACTTGTATTTTGTGAGAAATTTGTATTTGTATTGAAACTTGTATTTTTTGAGAAACTGGATGACTTGTAATTTTAGTTTGGGTCTGATTGGTTTCTATGGAAAAAACAAATTAAATTCCCATTTCTTAAACTGACCAATTACACTGGTCTACAATTTTTGAGAAGTCGTCTGCTTCAGAGATAAAATGTGCTATTTATTATGTATTTTGATGTGCTGAATTCAAATATGACAATTAAAACAACTGATTGGCTACTGTTTCTAAGATATTTAAGTTTTTACATTTTATGTCTATGTATATTGAGTAGATAGTAGAGTTTTAATCATAAATTGTAAACCTAGGTCTTTTCATGTGTTTATGGTTGCTTTACATGATAATATTTCACCTGTCATGTTTATGGAACTCTTTAAAAATCAGCAAAAGGGTTATATAAATAAAATGTATTATGAAACAAAAGGCAAAAAACTATTATGTACATAGTTTAGTCCTATTCAGTGTCTACTTGGCGCTTCTTGGTTTGTCTCTTGTATTCATTAAATGGAGCATCTCTTGTCACTGTCCAGCAATAGTCTGCAAACATTGATGGGCTCCATTTGCCCTGATAGCGTTTCTCCATTGTTGCAAAGTCCTGCTGAAATTGCTCGCCGTGCTCGTCGCTCACTGCTCCGCAGTTCGGTGGACAAAAATCTAGATGAGAGTGCAAAAAATGTATCTTTAGTGACATGTTGCAACCAAGGCTTTTGTATGCCTTGAGGAGGTTTTCCACCAACAACCTGTAGTTGTCTGCCTTGATGTTTCCGAGAAAATTTATTGCCACTAACTGGAAGGCTTTCCATGCCGTCTTTTCCTTGCCACGCAGTGCATGGTCAAATGCATCATCTCGAAGAAGTTCACGAATCTGAGGACCAACAAAGACACCTTCCTTTATCTTAGCTTCACTTAACCTTGGAAATTTTCCACGGAGGTACTTGAAAGCTACTTGTGTTTTGTCAATGGCCTTGACAAAGTTCTTCATCAGACCCAGCTTGATGTGTAAGGGTGGTAACAAAATCTCCCTTGATTCAACAAGTGGTGGATGCTGAACACTTTTCCTCCCAGGCTCCAATGTCTGTCGGAGTGGCCAATCTTTCTTGAGGTAGTAGGAATCTCTTGCACGACTATCCCATTCACAGAGAAAACAGCAGTACTTTGTGTATCCAGTCTGCAGACCAAGCAAGAGAGCAACAACCTTCAAATCGCCACAAAGCTGCCACTGACAGGGCTGGCTCCAGGCAACAGCCCACCAAGCATGTGCTTGGGGCGGCGTCTAGAGGGGTGCGGCGCCGCCCTCCCCCCAGCTGGTCGGGGAGAGCACAGAGCTGCGGTGGGCTCGCCGCCCTCCCCCCGGCGCTCTGGACACTGGGGGCTTGCCGCCCTTCCCCCAGCGCTCCGGCCGGTCGGGGAGAGCGGAGAGCCGCGGCGGGCTCTCTGCCCTGCTCCCGGTGCTCTGGCCGCCGGGGAGAGCGGAGAGCCCCAGCCGGGGAGGGGGAGGGGAAGGGCGGCGGGTGGCTTTTCTGCCTAGGGCCACTGATGTTGGTCATAGTTTATGCACCTCAAAAGTTGTTTCATGTTGTCATAGGTTTCCTTCATATGGACTGCATGACCAACTGGAATTGATGGCAAAACATTGCCATTATACAGTAAAACAGCTTTAAGACTCGTCTTCGATGAATCAATGAACAGTCTCCACTCATCTGGATCGTGAACGATGTTGAGGGCTGCCATCACACCATCGATGTTGTTGCAGGCTACAAGGTCACCTTCCATGAAGAAGAATGGGACAAGATCCTTTTGACGGTCATGGAACATGGAAACCCTAACATTACCTGCCAGGAGATTCCACTGCCGTAGTCTGGAGCCCAACAGCTCTGACTTACTCTTGGGTAGTTCCAAATCCCTGACAAGGTCATTCAGTTCACCTTGTGTTATGGGGTGTGTTTCAGAGGAGGAGGATGGGAGAAAATGTGGTTCCTGTGACATTGATGGTTCAGGACCAGAAGTTTCATCCTCTTCCTCTTCGTCTGACTCAAGTGAGAATGATTCTGGTGCATCAGGAACCGGCAGTCCTTCTCCGTGGGGTACTGGGCGTATAGCTGATGGAATGTTTGGATGATGCACAGTCCACTTTTTCTTCTTTGACACACCTTTCCCAACTGGAGGCACCATGCAGAAGTAACAATTGCTGGTATGATCTGTTGGCTCTCTCCAAATCATTGGCACTGCAAAAGGCATAGATTTCCTTTTCCTGTTCAACCACTGGTGAAGATTTGTTGCACAAGTGTTGCAGCATATGTGTGGGGCCCACCTCTTGTCCTGATCTCCAATTTTGCAGCCAAAATAAAGGCGATGTGCTTTCTTAACCATAGTGGTTATACTGCGCTTTTGTGATACAAAAATCACTTCGCCACAAAAATAGCAGAAGTTATCTGCACTGTTCGCACAAGTACGAGGCATCTCTGCTCACTTTGGCTAAACAGAAATGTGTCCCTTTGCAAAATCAAACACTGACAAATAAGAGGGCACGACACTGTATGATTTCTAGAGCTGATATAGGGCAATTTGTTCAGCAGAGTGATGTAAGCTTCGTTATGATTGCATCATCCATGACTTCTAGGAATAACCCTGATGCAATTCATATCATGTATGACGCAATACCAGCTTCAGATTGCATCATTCATTGTTTTGCCTAAAAAGCAAGTACTGTCCAAACCCAGTCATAGATTTATTCATAGATCCAGTCAAAGATGTATTTTAGTCATTTCTGGTTTAAATTGAGATCCCTTCCCTTTATAACTCACTTATCCTCCGCCATTCCCCAGTCAAGGGTCGTATATACTGACCCAATAGCATATCTTGAAAACTAGAGCCAATCAACAATTTTAAGCATCATTTTCATTCTCAGTGACCCAGAATTAGTAAAGTTTGACTACATTTATTTCAGAAGCATTTTGGCTGTAGAGCAGTGTTATATTACTGCTTGGATTTAATATTTGATATAGCTATTGTCTTTGATTATTTTTCACAATATATCAGTCTAAAAAATCTTCTCTGTTTGTTTTTCTTTTATGAGTATATGAGAGAAAAATCCCATTTTGTATGAATGCAGCCATTGCTAAATTCAAACATAACTGAACAACCTACGCTTGATTGATTTTTTTTAAATGTTCCCACTAAGGTTCCAATCCCACCTCTTGTAGCATGCAGGTGGACTTCAGTGAGGCTCAGTGTGAGACCAACAGTCCATCGGTACACTATACATTGTAGGATTGAGGAATAAAGCAACATCAGAGACAATGCAATATGTCTTTTGGGGATTTTTCCACCATTGACAAATTCACAGTCTTAGATTAAGGACAAAATTCTGCTTCACATTCAGTCAGCCAATCCACCTGAAGTTAGTTGAAGCCAAAGAGTTGACACAGATATAAGCAAAGGCAAAATTTGCCTCTAAAGGTGGGATCCACAAAAAAATTTAAGAGCCTACATTCCTGTTTTAAGCACTTAAATTCCAGTTTTGGCTCCACTTCAATTCACAAAACTTTCACCAAACTCTGTAAGCACCTAAACTTACTGAGTGCCTAAGTCTTTTCAACATAAAAGTTCCCGAGGCAGCTATGTTTCTGCCTCTGAACATGTGCACTGTTGCCTAACTCTAGGAGCTGGGTGTGATGGGTTCCCCCGGGGTGTCACCTGGAACTGGGGTACCACTGAGCCCCCTGACCCACCAGCCGGGCTCCCTCTCACACTATACCGCTGTGACAACCTGTAAAGCCCTACAGCCTGTACTTTTACCAGCATACATACATGTAGGGACACACCCAGCTGCAGTTATATGCAGGGTCTCTGACCAGCCCCTGCATAGGAAGGCTACAGCTAAGACAACTCCCAGCTCCTCAGGCACACACCCGCTCTGGAGTATAAACCCAGAATTATACTGTCTTGAGCTGCACAGGGAACTGTACAGCGTAAGCTCATAAAATTCACCCTCTCCCTCAATGTGGAAGGAATATGCAACAGCCTTTTGCCCCTGAGCTAAGATTCCCATACACTTCACTCCAACTCACTGGTTTAGATAAAGCAAAAACAAGTTTATTAACTACAAAAGATAGATTGTAAGTGATTATAAGGGATAGCAAACAGAGCAAAGCAGATTACCTAGCAAATAAACAAAAACTGGAAACTAAGCTTAAGATACTAAATAGATTGGATATGAATAGCAGATTTTCACCCTAAGAGATGGTACAAGCAGGCTGCAGATTCTTAAGGGGCAAGCTGCACTTGCTTTACAGCTTGGAATCCCCAGGTGTCTCATTCACAGGCTAGACATCCCTTTAGCCTGGGTCCAGCACTTCCCCCAGTTCAGTCTTTGTTCCTCAGGTGTTTCCAGGAGTCTTCTTCTGTGGGTAGCGAAGAACACCAGATGATGTCACTCCCTGCCTTATTTAATTTTTGCATATGGCGGGAACCATTTGTTCCCAAAGCTTGGTTCCCAGACCAGTCTGTGGAAAAATATTGACATCCCAAGATGGAGTCTAGAGACATGTGGTCTAATCACATGTCCTTTTAGAGTCATCGCAGCCATTTAGCAAAACTGACCCTTCCCCACAACAGTTTCGGTTTCATCAAACCTGAATTTTCCAGCAAAAAACATTTTGTCAGAAATTTTCTGACCAGCTATAGTTAGCAATTGCCTATGCAATGGTAGCACCAGTTTAGGAGACCACTATGAAAGGATGGAGGGAAAGGGAGATGGAAAACTTTAACCATAGTTAAATAGCTTCAATGGGTTCATGGAGATGGCAACCCGATGGGACATTGCACCCTATATTCCTCACAGTGATATTATTATGATATGAGTAGGGCATAATTATGATGCACTTTATGCAGGATAAGTCATGTGAGGTGTCATTGGAAAAAGTTATGATTTTCTGCATATGATTATGCTATTTGTGTGTATCATTTTTGTATCTGAAGTTCAATATTGACTATGTATCTGTATTTCAAATGTAGTTACACCTGGGTAACATCCACTAGACAAGATGCTTTCAGTCTAGATAGTGGGTGGGGAAGGGCCTATTTAGGGTAATGGGCCATTAGGAAAAACCAATAAGTTGTAGGAGAAGCTTATCCACCACCTGGTGAGCCTTCCTGAGAATGCTACAGCCAGCCTGTGGCTTTCCTGATGGCTAGAGACTACACTGGGTGATCAGCAGAGAAGCATGCTTGGTTGTAATCTGCTTTAGCAGCTGGAAGGGATCTGGCACACAGCTAGCATCTTGGTTTGGAGCACATAATAAAATCAAGACATCTGTGGCTGAGGATTTCAAGGGTCCCAAAGGCCAACTCTGTGGTGTTGTAAGAGATGCATGAACAGTGCACATATATTAGGAAGAATCACAGAGACAAACTTTTTTTTTATACTAGTTGACATTCTCTGTTCCTTCTGCAATGAAAAGGACTAGAAATCTTTTACTTGCCGGATGCAAGATCCACACAAACAGGGTAAACTGACTCAACAGAGAGTACAGTAATACTTAAACACAAAGTGAAAGATGAGAGAAAAAATATTTTTCTGTTTCCTCCGTTATAATCGTAAGAATAACTTACAGCCATAAGTTAAAAAAAGTTCAGAAAGAATTGTCATCTTTTTTAAGTTGATGGTGTCCCTTTAAAATCAAGTCCAATGATGTTTGGGTGATTGCATTGAATTCTGCTTATTCTGTTATAGGCCACTATAACCACCATAAAAAGAAATACACCACATGTTATTCTCTATGGTGACACATTTATAATCCAACTCTTTTGAGGCTGATCCTTACCAATAATTGTGTAGCTTGTCTTGCTAATAAATTTATTACAGTTGAATCAAACTGGAAAGTGACATTATGCTCCACACAGGCATACATCAATGTTTGCTCTGAGGCTCTTTCGCTATGAGGCAGAATGAAACCATATAAATCCTTTTCCCTGTAATAGCTTAAGTATTTTCACAGGACCATAAATCCTCAGATTTAGTGTCAGCTATATAGAATTCAATTATCAGTTCTTGGTGACCAGATAAAGACCCTGATCCTGTAAACACTTAAGTACATGCTTAGCTTTAAGCATGTGAGCAGAGTTCCATTGATTTCAACAGGACTACTCATGTGTTTTACGTTAAGCAGGTATTTTTGCAGAATCAAGGCCACAATGAGACATGGAAAAACGTAGATATGTCTTCTAACCTTCCTTTAGTCATTCAGCTCCTACAAAGCTAAGTATCTGCCTACCCATGGTGTACAAAACAAAATAAAAATGCTTTGGCTGGACATTCAGGTAAGTTTTATTACTGGAACATGTAATGCAAGGGTTGAATGGCATCAATAGGAAGGAGACAGAAATACTAGAAAGCCTATTGTGGTTAAGGGAAGAGTGAATTTTCACTTTGTCTTGACTAGCAGCAGTGTAAAACTTTTGTTGTCTTGAGACAAGGATGACCTCTCCTAGTTCCCAAAAGGCTTCACATAGATAAATAGACCCTCAGGGCACTGCACTCTCATCTTCCTTTTCTGTATAAACACAAAGGAGAGTGGATGCACACCAAATTGCTCCCTCTAAATTTCTGTTAGTCACTGTTGTTACTGTTCCTCTGGTCAAAATCTGGAATCAATAACCTTTTAATGGAGCCACCAGGGGGTGAAGGATATGCTGGGCACCATGTGTCCTCCATTGGCCCAGTTGGAGTTGAGCCTATTGAGTTTAAAAAATTTACAAAAATGAGTCGTATCAAAAGACAACCCCCCTGGAGGGCTATACCAGCCAGGAGTTTAATTGCACGCCTAAGTGAGAAGCTTTCATTCTTTGCCTTCCCTGTGGTGTGCTGTGCTCAAGCTAATTGTGTTATTTAGAATGACGGTAAGCATCATCTTGAGCTCGTTAAAAATGCCCTCATGTTGTACCTTTTTTTTTTTTTTTTTTGCATAAATAAACTGTGTTTACCTGCCATTCATCTACAAAACAAGGCTGATATCTAGGGATCTGGTAACTCCCTCAGGGTATTTATTTTAATATACTGACCTTTCACTGCTGAAGATTATAGATTCCTCTGGGGGCAAAAGAACCTTAACAGTGAAATTCAAAGGGACTTAGAAATGTGTTTAGCATGGATTCATTGAATGCCTTACATGTGTGAAAGGGTTCTTTTCTGTTTAACCTCTGTTCATTTTTCTAGTAATATAAATACAAAATTCTGTATTTCTAAACAATATGAGATCCAATACATTTGACAGGTTAAATGTACAGTTCGACCACATTAAGATGTGTGATTGAGCAGATCAGCCATGTTAGAAAATGCAAATGACATAATTAAGTCTCATTTGATTTGCTGTTTCACCTGCTTAATGCAGAGCTTGACGGTTGCAGAAGGGGGACCAAGTTAGTACTAATTAGGGATAGTTTAGGGAATGCTGTGAGTGTAACATACTGGAAAAGCATCTCTTTCCTCTCTAGTAGCTGGAATGTTACAGGATAAGAGCATAATATCCCATTGGCATTTTCTTAGGAGGTTACTTCTATTGTACAAGACCCCACCACTGAGGGAGAGGTTCGGGTGCAGCCATGGATTTGCGTTTAATTGACACAGTAATAAAAATGCTGGCTGCTATGGGAACCTTGTGCACACTGAGCTACCACTGTTAGCACAGGATAGGATTTTTTTGCTCAAATTCTCGACTATAAACAGTACAAGTATTGATGAATACTATTGAAAGAAAGAACTATGAAGAACTCTGAATAAATGAGACAATTCATTCGGTGTCTGTAGTTACTATCTTCAGAAATTAAGTCAGCAACTGCCACTGATAGGCTACAAAGTCAGTATTAAGAAGGTTTAGCCACATATAGGGGTTCCATTACCCAAAGAAGGGAACACACGTCCCCAGGATTCAACAGATATAGGTTAAGAGTTACAGGTAAAAATAACAAAAAAACAAACAAACAAAATCTAAGAGCTAAACATTTAAAATGTCTGTTCCCTAATTCTTACCAAAAATCTAGAGACCTCAAACATTTCTTGCAGATCTAATTTATTTTCTTCTTCAGTGAAAAAATAAAGATGTTTCCCCCTCCTGTCTTAGCTTTATATTTTCCTTGTCACTTAAGGCACCTATTAAAATGATCTTTTTTTTAAAAAAATGTGATCTTTAAGAAATTTAGAGTCAAGATGTAGACACCCATTTAATTTATTTATGTATTGAAAATTTTGGCTTAGATAATAGAAAACACCAAAAAAATAGTTTGGATGGTTATTTGAATGGGTGAAAAACAGCTATTTTAGAACCAATTTGATTGTATTTTTTTAACATGGAAATCATTTTATGGATTAAAATTCATAGTGAAATGTAAATGATTGCATTGCACTGTCTGTTGTGAATGGCTACTTTCCCCTCAGTTCAGGTTAGTGCCAAGTCACACTAGATTGGTGAAAAGCACCCTGAGCAATTTTTTTATTGTGCAGGCTGCACGGGAGCTCATGAGAGGAAATTGACTGGGTATGGGACAACAGCATAGCCACTCTTTGCACTGGAGGAGGGAAGAAAAGGGGGATGTACAACAGGCACAACTTGCTTTTAGTACTCTGATTTCAATTGGGATAGTTGACTAGGTCACTTGCTAATACTCAGCAGCTGTTGGCCGAGAGACCTTTACTAAGGCAACAAAGGACAAACAGAAGGAGAGTTGTGTGTTTCTTTCCACCAACCATATTGACTGCAAAGAGATATCTGATATATAATATTCTAAGAAAAAACAATGTACTTCTTTCTATTGAAGGAAGGAAGGAAATTCTGTTATCGTTTTGTCAACAACTGTATTTTGCTGAGTGGTAACTGCAGAGGGTTCCTCCAGCTCATTTTTCATCCTTTCTTTGAAGAGTATCCCTAATACACAGCACAAGGATTTTGATTTCCTTTTATATTCCATCTGTTTTTAAAGTAGAGGAGAAAATGGTGATGCCTCCATCTCTTATTTATCTGGAGGGCTCTGACATCCTCTTGATATCTTGTGAGCATCAGAGGATGAGAAGAAAAGAGCTCAAATCCAGTCTAAATTTGGACAGAGGCACAAAGCCAGAAGAAAAAATGCAGACTTACTCCAGGAAGGATGGCTGCTTAGAAGTGTCATTTCAAAGAGTTTATTCAGGAGAGAATGAGCTAAATTCACCCCTGGGGTAGCTCCATTGAAGTCAAGAGTAACACAAGGGATGAGTTGAACCCATTGTCTTTGCTATGAGCTTTGACCATGCAGGGAGAAAAATTTCCTTTTTCACATGTTTGAAGCATTTCAATTTAGCTGTTGGATAACATGTGGCCAAACCTAGAGGGCTCAGTGCTGATGCCCAATGGGAGTTTTGCCCAAATAAGATCCTGGAGATCAGGCTCAGTGTTACCAGCTCTTTTCACAAGAACAGGCCACTTTCAGAACAGATTGATTAGTGGACTTTGAGGTAAGAAACACAAGCAGAATTCTTGTTTCCTCAGTGGTGGCATAACTGTACAAATTAAACCCAGTTTCCACTTTCTAGAATAGCATTAGAGCCTATGAAGAAATGAATTGTTCAGCTGGCCACTTAATCTAGATGACAGTTTTATTACAATTAAATATCACCCCAAGGATGCCCTTTGTTTGCATTGGACAGATTTTATTGTGTTTATATGGTTTAATGAAGCAGAATGAAATTATACAGTTTATATTAAATTTCAGTGACTGATTTATTGTATTTAAAGCCCAAAATTATCATCTATAGTCTTTACAATAGCTGCACAAACCAAATTATTACTACTGCTGTTTTATATTTTTATTTTATTAAGTTGCCTGTGGAATAAAAAAGTGACTTTCTGGCTGCACTAGGTTATTTCATGTTCCTAATATTTAAAACTACTACTTTTCAGCATCATAACTGTAAAAATGCTTTGATTTCCATCATCTGTCCTGTACTTCAAGTAAGTGGGTCTAATTTCCTAAGAGTAAAATTGCATTTCATATGTTACTGTCGAAGACTCTGAGGAAAACTTTAGAGTTGGACCCCAGAGCAGCAATGGGCTGCATGTGGTCAGACCCCTGTGTCTAAGCAGGGCCTCTGTGAAGTCAAATGGGTCACACAAAGCAGCCGGCAGGAATGGAGCTAATATAGCCTCTCTCTTCACTTTCTATCTTTTATTTTTTGTTCTTTATCTGTATTGCGGTAGTACTAGGAGGTACCAGACCCATTGTACTAGGCACTGTACAAACATATAACAGACATGGTCCCTGCCCCCAAAGAGTTTACAGTCTAAATAAACTTACAGTGTGGGTATACAGTTTTACGTGTAAATATCAATCTGGCTGGTTCTTAGAATCATAGAATCATAGAATATCAGAGTTGGAAGGGACCTCAAGAGGTCATCTAGTCCAACCCCCTGCTCAAAGCAGGACCAATTCCCAGCTAAATCATCCCAGCCAGGGCTTTGTCAAGCCGGGCCTTAAAAACCTCCAAGGAAGGAGACTCCACCACCTCCCTAGGTAACGCATTCCAGTGTTTCACCACCCTCCTAGTGAAATAGTTTTTCCTGATATCCAACCTGGACCTCCCCCACTGCAACTTGAGACCATTGCTCCTTGTTCTGTCATCTGCCATCACTGAGAACAGCCGAGCTCCATCCTCTTTGGAACCCCCCTTCAGGTAGTTGAAGGCTGCTATCAAATCCCCCCTCATTCTTCTCTTCTGGAGACTAAACAATCCCAGTTCTCTCAGCCTCTCCTCATAAGTCATGTGCTCCAGACCCCTAATCATTTTTGTTGCCCTCCGCTGGACTCTTTCCAATTTTTCCACATCCTTCTTGTAGTGTGGGGCCCAAAACTGGACACAGTATTCCAGATGAGGCCTCACCAATGTCGAATAAAGGGGAACGATCACATTCCTCGATCTGCTGGCAATGCCCCTACTTATACAGCCCAAAATGCCGTTAGCCTTCTTGGCAACAAGAGCACACTGTTGACTCATATCCAGCTTCTCGTCCACTGTGACCCCTAGGTCCTTTTCAGCAGAACTGCTACCTAGCCATTCGGTCCCTAGTCTGTAGCAGTGCATGGGATTCTTCCGTCCTAAGTGCAGGACTCTGCACTTGTCCTTGTTGAACCTCATCAGGTTTTTTTCTGCCCAATCCTCTAATTTGTCTAGGTCCCTCTGTATCCGATCCCTACCCTCTAGTGTATCTACCACGCCTCCTAGTTTAGTGTCATCTGCAAACTTGCTGAGAGTGCAGTCCACACCATCCTCCAGATCATTAATAAAGATATTAAACAAAACCGGCCCCAGGACCGACCCTTGGGGCACTCCACTTGAAACCGGCTGCCAACTAGACATGGAGCCATTGATCACTACCCGTTGAGCCCGACGATCTAGCCAGCTTTCTATCCACCTTACAGTCCATTCATCCAGCCCATACTTCTTTAACTTGGTGGCAAGAATACTGTGGGAGACCGTATCAAAAGCTTTGCTAAAGTCAAGGAATAACACATCCACTGCTTTCCCCTCATCCACAGAGCCAGTTATCTCATCATAGAAGGCAATTAGGTTAGTCAGGCACGACTTCCCCTTCGTGAATCCATGCTGACTGTTCCTGATCACTTTCCTCTCCTCTAAATGTTTCATAATTGATTCCTTGAGGACCTGCTCCATGATTTTTCCAGGGACTGAGGTAAGGCTGACTGGCCTGTAGTTCCCCGGATCCTCCTTCTTCCCTTTTTTAAAGATGGGCACTACATTAGCCTTTTTCCAGTCATCTGGGACCTCCCCCGATCGCCATGAGTTTTCAAAAATAATGGCTAATGGCTCTGCAATCTCACCCGCCAACTCTTTTAGCACCCTCGGATGCAGCGCATCCGGCCCCATGGACTTGTGCACGTCCAGTTTTTCTAAATAGTCCTGAACCACTTCTTTCTCCACAGAGGGTTGGTCACCTTCTCCCCATGCTGTACTGCCCAGTGCAGCAATCTGGGAGCTGACCTTGTGCGTGAAGACAGAGGCAAAAAAATCATTGAGTACATTAGCTTTTTCCACATCCTCTGTCACTAGGTTGCCTCCCTCATTCAGTAAGGGGCCCACACTTTCCTTGATTTTCTTCTTGTTGCTAACATACCTGAAGAAACCCTTCTTGTTACTCTTAACATCTCTTGCTAACTGCAACTCCAAGTGTGATTTGGCCTTCCTGATTTCACTCCTGCACGCCTGAGCAATATTTTTATACTCCTCCCTGGTCATTTGTCCAGTCTTCCACTTCTTATAAGCCTCTTTTTTGCATTTAAGATCAGCAAGGATTTCACTGTTTAGCCAAGCTGGTCGCCTGCCATATTTACTATTCTTTCTACACATCGGGATGGTTTGTTCCTGCAACCTCAATAAGGATTCTTTAAAATACAGCCAGCTCTCCTGGACCCCTTTGCCCTTCATGTTATTCTCCCAGGGGATCCTGCCCATCTGTTCCCTGAGGGAGTCAAAGTCTGCTTTTCTGAAGTCCAGGGTCCATATTCTGCTGCTCTCCTTTCTTCCTTGTGTCAGGATCCTGAACTCGACCATCTCATGGTCACTGCCTCCCAGGTTCCCATCCACTTTTGCTTCCCCTACTAGTTCTTCCCTGTTTGTGAGCAGCAGGTCAAGAAAAGCTTTGCCCCTAGTTGGTTCCTCCAGCACTTGCACCAGGAAATTGTCCCCTACACTTTCCAAAAATTTCCTGGATTGCCTGTGCACCGCTGTATTGCTCTCCCAGCAGATATCAGGGTGATTAAAGTCTCCCATGAGAACCAGGGCCTGCGATCTAGCAACTTCTGCTAGTTGCCAGAAGAAAGCCTCGTCCACCTCATCCCCCTAGTCTGGTGGTCTATAGCAGACTCCAACCACAACATCACCCTTGTTGCTCCCACTTCTCAACTTTATCCAGAGACTCTCAGGTTTTTCTGCAGTATCATACCGGAGCTCTGAGCAGTCATACTCCTCTCTTACATACAACGCAACTCCCCCACCTTTTCTGCCCTGCCTGTCCTTCCTGAACAGTTTATATCCATCCATGACAGTACTCCAGTCATGTGAGTTGTCCCACCAAGTCTCTGTTATTCCAATCACATCATAGTTCCCTGACTGTGCCAGGACTTCCAGTTCTCCCTGCTTGTTTCCCAGGCTTCTTGCATTTGTGTATAGGCACTTAAGATAACTCAATGATCGTCCCTCTTTCTCAGCATGAGACAGGAGTCCTCCCCTCTTGCGCTCTCCTGCTTGTGCTTCCTCCCAGGATCCCATTTCCCCACTTACCTCAGGGCTTTGGTCTCCTTCCCCCAGTGAACCTAGTTTAAAGCCCTCCTCACTAGGTTAGCCAGCCTGCTGGCGAAGATGCTCTTCCCTCTCTTCGTTAGGTGGAGCCCATCTCTGCCTAGCACTCCTTCTTGGAACACCATCCCATGGTCGAAGAATCCAAAGCCTTCTCTCGGACACCACCTGCGTAGCCATTCGTTGACTTCCACGATTCGACGGTCTCTACCCCGGCCTTTTCCTTGCACAGGGAGGATGGACGAGAACACCACTTGCGCCTCAAACTCCTTTATCCTTCTTCCCAGAGCCACGTAGTCTGCAGTGATCCGCTCAAGGTCATTCTTGGCAGTATCATTGGTGCCCACGTGGAGAAGCAGGAAGGGGTAGCGATCGAGGGCTTGATGAGTCTCGGCAGTCTCTCCGTCACATCGTGTATCCTAGCTCCTGGCAAGCAGCAGACCTCTCGGTTTTCCCGGTCAGGGCGGCAGATAGATGACTCAGTCCCCCTGAGGAGGGAGTCCCCGACCACCACCACCCTCCTCCTCCTCTTGGGAGTGGTGGTCGTGGAACCCCCATCCCTAGGACAGTGCATCTTTTGCCTTCCAATCGGTGGAGTCTCCTTCTGCTCCCTTCCCTCAGATGGGCCATCTAGTCCACTCTCCGCATTAGCACCTGTAGAGAGAACATGGAAACGATTCCTCACCTGTATCTCCATTGCTGGTGCATGGACGCTCCTCTTTCTTCTTCTGGAGGTCACATGCTGCCAAACCTCCTCACAATCCTTCTGTCCCTGCTCCGCCTGCTCTGAATCTTCAGAACATTGTGGCCGTAGAAGCATCTCCTGACGTCTGTCCAGGAAATCTTCATTTTCCCTTATGCAACGCAGAGTCGATACTTGTTTCTCCAGCCCTCGAACCTTCTCCTCCAGTATGGAGACCAGCTTGCACTTTGTACAGACAAAGTCGCTTCTGTCCTGCGGAAGAAAGACAAACATGGCACAACCTGTGCAGGTTACAACAGCTGATCGCTCACCTTCCATATCACCGTCCTCTTAGGAGCTTCCTCAACTGTTGCAGGAACTATTCGGAGAAACCTGCAGATGAAAGCCTCAGTGCGCTCTCCCTAGGCAAACTCCCGCTGTTAGCCTCTGCTGTTCGCCGCTCAGCTGGTTCGCTGCTGACTGCCCTTATATACCAGTCAGGCCCACTCAAGGCCCAGCTGGAACAAAGCACTCCCAATTCACACTTTTCAAACAAACAAGCAAGCAATCAAGCACACGGTCAAACTGACCAACTGTCCCAGCAGCAGACACTCAGATACTCACCAACACAGCCCCCCTAATGCAGCACTTAGCGTACCTCCTCTCGGACAGCTCCCAGGCAAACTCCCGCTGTTAGCCTCTGCTGTTCTTGCTCACATGCTTAGGGTCTAACTGATTACCATATGTGGGGCCAGGAAGGAATTTTATGGTTCTCACTGCACAGACCCCTGATTTCTGAGTTTCAATGGCTTCTACAGTTGGATGCAGTGAATGGATTGGTCTGCTCAAGTGATGGAACCTGGAAGTTTAGCAACAGCATGTTTCAATGAGTTTCCAGGATTCAGCCATACTAATATCAGTTTCTGTTGGGGCTAAGTAACTGTCAAAAGATGCAGTAGTTTGGATGGTTTCCCAAGCCCTATTTGAACTGTAAAAATACAAGCTTGAGGTGGAAATAATTGGAGGTTTTTGTCAGATCTCCTCTACTTGCAGGGCCAGATTTAGGGGCAGTAAACCCAGGCTTGGGGGCTCCAGGCTTGGGGAGTTGTCAGGTATTCAAAAGTTTAACAAATGGAGTGGGAAGGGGGCACCAAAGATGCTCCTCGCCTGGGGTGCCATTTGGTCCAGAGTCAGACCTGTCTGCTTGTTGTATCCAGATGGTTCAGAACTAGGAAGTGTAGAGGCATTCCCTGCAAGATTCACTGATAAGGTACCTGCTACTCGCTAGAGCTGAGACACTGAATGGTTCAGCAACTCTGTTATCTGATTCCATTCAGGAAAGTGATTCTCCTTTCAAATGCCAAGCCTCTAATTCTGGATGAGTAAACTTTTACATATGAGAAACAGCTACTTCTTTTCTATCACTTGAGGGAATATCACTTCTGCCACTGAATATTCAATCAGAGAAAAAAACACAATAATTTAAAACACTGAGGTCCAGATCCACAAATAAATCTCTGCTTTAGACACCACTGCAATCCACAGTACCCCCTTTTGGCTGATGCCAAATCCTGTAGGCACCTAAACTCACTCAATGCTTAAATTGCTGCTGTAAAAGTTCCTTAGGAACCTATGTTTCTGCCTCTGGGTATGTGCCTAATTCCAGACAGCCAGGTGTTTATCTCACAGCTGAGCCCCAGAGCAATCCACAAACCAGGGAAAGATAGGCATTCCAGCTATGAGGGAGGAATCACTACCACCTCTTCCACCTATAAGGTAGGCACCATCTCCTCCAACCATGTTGTGTCGAGTGAGGCTGGTGCCTAACTCATTCTTGCAAGGAACAGCTTAGAGTTCATCTACATTATAATTAAACACCCACGGCTGGCCCATGTCAGCGTACTTAGCTTGCAGGGCTCAGGCTCGTGGGGCTCAGGCTGTGGGGCTGTTTAACTGCAGAGTAGATGTTCGGGCTCAGGCTAGAGCCTAGGCTCTGGGACCCCAGAATGGGGGAGGGTCCCAGAGCATGGGCTCCAGCCTGAGCCCAAATGTCTAAACCAGTGGTTTTCAACCAGGTGTCTGGGGTTACCTGGGGACTGCAAGCAGGTTTCAGGAAGTCCGCCAAGCGGGGGAAGCATTAGACTCGCTGGGGCCCAGGAGAGAAAGCCAGAACCCCACTGCATGAGGCTGAAACCTAGGGCCCAAAGCCCCACCGCCATCCGAGGCTGAAGCCAAAGCCTGAGCAATGTAGCTTCACGAGGGCCCCTGTGGCTTGAGGCACCAGGCAATTGCCCTGCTTGCTATCCCCTAACACTGGTTATATGCACAAAACCAGTTATTATAGCATGGATGGGCCATGATGTTTTGGTAGCACGTTGGGCAAGTTTCAGAAAGAAGAAGGTTGAGAACCCCTGGGCTAAATCACAATTAAACAGCCCTGCAGCCAGAGCCCCACAAGCTTGAGTCAGCTGACACTTGCCAGCTGCAGGTATTTAATTGCAATGTATACATACCCTTAGGCACTTTAGTTGCCTGACTCCAGAAGAGGGACTCCTAGTTTGTGCGTAGCAAGCAGCAATAGGCACATCCCTGCAGCCCAGAGTTAAGTGCCTAACTCTGAGGGATTGGGGCTTAGAACATACCCCTCATGTCAGCAACCCCCATTGCTAGGTTAGGCAATTTCCTGCTGGCTTTTGGGACTCCCAGTCTTAGGCACTTCTCTCTCCCAAATCATGATATAGGTGCCTAGCTTAGGCTTTGTGGATCCCATTGTTATTCCAATGATGTTCTAGGTGCCTAAAAGTTAGGCATTTTGCCTCTCAGTGTTGCAATGCATAAGTTCTTCTATGGATCTGGACCTTAGGGCCTGATACTGCTGATCCTCATTGCATCAGTATACCATGAGGATTCTCATTGAAGTCAATGCGCCAGATTGTGCCTCATCCTGAAGTAGAGGCTAACAAGGGAGGACAATTCCATCACAGAATTCCTCCCAGATGTTTCCATCCTTGGGTGGAACAGGCTGTGAGCTCTGTCCACAAACCTCAGGAAGTGACCATGTGCACCAGCAGCCCTAGAAACCCCACTAGTCAATTGCCACTTGCCACAGCTACTTTTAAAAGGGGAGAGAAGATACTACAGCTGGACAGGAGGACAATATACTTGCTCCCACTGAGGGTAGGACTGCCCATTCCTCACCCTCCAGCCTGTCCAGCCCCTGTCCCTTTCCCTGCATGGATCCCAGCCACACAGATTGTGCTGCCCAGATCTATGCACAATCTGGCCCACTGGAAAAAGACATACGAGTGAAGTTACTCTTGTGCATTAATTATTTGTAGACTGGGCTCTTGAACTGGAAGGTGCCATAAGGAATTATATATAAAACTTATTTTGCTGAAGCTAAGTTTAGCGCCCCTCTTCACCTGGTTACCTCCTTTAATGGCAATCCGCTTCCAGGTTTTGATGGATAGGTCTGGGTTCTTTTGGATCCCGCCATCCACTCAGCAGGGTGAATCTTTTTCCTTCTTTTTCTATGAAATTATTTGGCGGTGCCTCCACCCCCTTCTCTCCTTCCTGGCAGGGTCACCAGGGCAGCTTGGACGGAAAATTCTAACTACAGGGTAATCCCCACTTACTTGCCAGATAGTTGGAGACTTCCAAGAAATAACACAACACATAACAATATATTCAACACAATAATTATATTAAACAAGCAACAAATACAACATAACAAGGTGAAACACTATTTTTAGGGTCACCGGTGCCCACACTGAAAATACCCATGTCTTGATGTAACAAGTGTAAAACCAGTGTCCTGTTGGTACGCGTACTTTGCTGGGGCCCTTGATGATCTATAAAATTCTCTGCAGTGGTTTAGCAGTGTGGCTGACTGGGTTCAGTACAGCCCAAAAGACCCACAAGTGGGAGGAGGAGGTGAATCCCTCCACAGGTATAATAAGCAGCAGGTTATAAAATCCTCAAACCGTTACTCCCTAGCTTGAGGACACAGTTCAGGGAGTAGGGGGGGTCCCCAAAACAAATTCCCTAACTAACTTAAAAATGGTGCACTCACGAGGAGGCCCAGATTCTCCCTCTTTAATAGTTTCTACCTCAGGTAATAGCTCATGAAGCATAGGAGGTGTTGGATAATGGGGGAAGAATTCCTCCTCACTGCTACTCTGTGAATGAGGATCATTTTCTCCAGGGGAGGTTAAAGACTCGCTCTCTGCCTCCTCAGCAGATTCAAGTTGTGCAGTAAGGCTTCTTTCTGCAGGAGCTTGCTTCCTGAGTCTAGAACAAGTAATGGGTCGGGAGGGACCACATTCACTATTGTTTTCTTCACCTATTAACTGCCCCACTGGCAAGAGGCAGTTTCGGTGAATAGTCTTACAAACATCTTTTCCATTTTCCATCCTAAGGCGGTATACAGGCAAGTCTGGTAGCTTATCAACCATATGTAGGAGTCTGCATTCCACCAGTCAGCTAATTTGTGCTTTCCAGTGAGACCTAGATTTTGGATTAAGACTCTCTCCTACCTGCAGATCCTGTTCACTATGGAGGAATAATTTTTTACAAATCGATGGTAATATTCACAGAAGCCTAGGAAAGACTGGAAAGCTTTCAGGTCTTTGGGTATAGGCCAGGTGGTTAATGCTTCAATCTTCTCTGAGTCAGTCGCCACACCTTCTGCTGAAACAATATGGCCTACATATTTTACTCGGGTCTGACAAAATTGACATTTATCAAGTGACAGTTTCAACCCACTAGCTTCCAGGCGGTCTAATACTTTCATTAGTCGAGCTTCATGCTCTTCCAGAGTCTTCCCCAAAACAATTAAGTCATCCAAATACACCAGCACTTCTAACAAATTCATATCCCCCACTGTCTTTTCCATCAAACGCTGGAATGTAGCAGAAGCTCCCGAGATACCTTGGGGCATCCTCTCAAACTGGTAGAATCCCAAAGGGCAAATGAAAGCTGTTTTCTCTTTGTCTTCAGAGCTCATCGGGATCTGGTAGTAGCCGCTTCGTAAATCTAAGACAGAGAACCATCTGCTTCCTGCTAGGCAAGCTAAGGCATCATCTACCCTGGGTACAGTGTATTGATCTGGGATGGTCCTTTTATTCAGGTTGTGATAGTCCACACACATGAGCACAGTCCCATTTTTCTTCCGCACCACCACAATGGGGGATGCATAGGAGCTGCGGGATTCAGAAATTATTCCTGCTTCCAATAGTTTGTGGATATGCTTTCTCACATCCTCAATGTCTGCAGATGCCAGTCTTCAGGACCTCTCCCTAAAAGGCCGGCCATCTGCTAAACGAATGGTGTGTTCCATGTTAATGGCACACTCCACATCCCATTCCTCAGTGGAACACAAATTAGGTCTCTCACTTAGCTGCTTTTTCAATAGATCTTTCCAACTGGGAGATACAGGAGAATCACCAAAATTAAAAAGATCAGGATCCAATGCCTTACAGGTCTTTCTGGCTCCAGCTGCAGGGCTCACGACACTCTCTACCCTATACAATTGTGCCAACACCATTCCTTTCCTGATGGCTATAGGATGGTTGGTTTCGTTTCTTACTCTTACCATAATGCCAGCTTCCTCCATCTGTGGTAAGGACAATAAATTTCTCTGAACCATCAGACCACTAGGGAGGTTATCTCCATCAGACGGCTCCATCATCACTGTAGGAGGAAGGCTGCGACTGCGCTTCTCAAGTTTTCCTCTCAAGTCAATCTCGCCATGTGGGGGTATGGACAAAACAGCTTTGGATACTCTTACAGCTTTCCCTATTGACTCATCAACAGAGCTATCATGGTCATAATGTATCGTGGATGAGCCCAGGGTCGGCCCTCGCCATGGAAGATGAACCAGGCCTGGAGTCTTCTGGTCCAAACAACCACAAAGAGTGGCCAAAGACTGGAACATGTTGCTGTTGGTTCCAATCAATATGGGAATGCCATCAGAATTTTGCGTCTCAGGACAGATCAAAGCCAAAGTATCACAATCCTGGAGACATCCAGCCAGTTCTGCAGGAAAACTTAAAGTCACTAGTACATACCCATCATACTGGTAACTAGCTTGCTAAGGCCCCATTTTGTCAATCCCTCTAGAGGATAGATCTTCACTTGAGGCAGGAATTGCTGATGGAATTCTCTAGTAATGATGGTGACCTGAGATCCACTGTCCAGCAGGGCCCTAGAAGGAATCCCTACCACCATCACATTAACGACCGTGGCTGGGCCTATCAATCCCTCTGGGAATGGGCTCCAGGAAGGCTGTTCATAACACAACTTAGTGGAGCTCTGCCTGTAATGGCTCCAAGTATGATCCATTACCGGGACCCTTGGGAGTTTCCCTGTAGCTCCCTTTTTCATTGTGCTACCTTCTCTTCATTCCTGGGTGGAAATGTGTCCATCCTCACCACATCGGTAGCAGAATCTCTTGTTCCTTGGGAGGGTCACCAAGGTTTGCTTTGCAGGTTCTCTGTTGGGGTCTCCGCTCCCTGGGCAAAAAGGAGGGTACTTCCTTTCCATCAAAGTTGGTGGAAGAATTTTGATAGGTGACCCCCGAGGCATCTTACTCGTCATAAATTCAGTGAGCTGTGCTGTCAGGGTTTTAAGCTATTGACGGAGGTCCTCAGTGGTGGACAGACAAGGATCTTCCTTCAGTTTGTTAGGAGCAACGGTCCGGCTCACTGAGATCTTATTCCTTTCTCTAACAGTTTTCTTTTCCTCCTCCTCCCGGGTTTCTCGCAGCAATTGATGGAATCCTGGAGGACTGTCCAATCGGTCTGCAACTTTCAATTTCATAATTAGAAAGTCATCATAAATGGCACCTCGTATGACCTGTTCTAGTCGTACTTGGTGTTCCTTGCTCCTCTCAGTGCCTTTATGGCAGATGCGCAGTTGAAGGGATGGTTCCAATCTGTGAAGACAGGAAGATAGTTTTTCACCTGGCTGTTGGTAACAGGAATGAAATTGAAAGTAGAGGTCTTCCCGTCTCTAGGCTCCCAAAGGCATCCTCCATCGCCGAGAGATAGTCATCAACAGTGGTAACAGGCTTGCTGGCTTTTAATGCACAGATTACATTCCCTGCAGGTCCTTGCAGGCTTTCTGCCACACGTTTCCTCTTTTCAGCCTTACTACATTGCCATTCCTGCAACACCTGATTAAGTTGATGCCTCCAAGTGTCATAGTCATCTTCCCCTACAGGCACTGGTTTAATACCTGAAAAGAACTTCAGCCTTTGGGTTTGTGACATTACACCCCATATTCTTCATAGAAATATGGTTATGATATGAATATAGCATAACTAAAATATATTTTATGCAAGATGGCTCATGTAAGGTACCATTGGAAAGATTATAATTTACTGAATGTGATTATCCAATTTATATGCATGTATCATTTCTGTATCTAAATTTAGGAATATTGACTATGTAACAATTACAGCTGTGTGTGTACTTGGGAAACGCCCACCAGACAGTAAGCAATCAGCCTTAATGGGCCATTAGAAAAAGACAATGAATCTTTGAAGATGTGGATCTCTTATCTGCCTGGAGTTTCTTCCTGTGGACATTGCAAATAAACCTGGTTTCATAGTTGCTTTGACACTGCAAGGTCAGGTGATAAGATCACCTGATACAAAATACCACCTTGGACACTTCTGGTACTTTTCCTCTGTAGGGGGAGGGGGATCAAACAAAGGTTTCCCACCTTAGATAAATCCTTTTTAAGGCTGGGGAGAGGGGTAATCTGGACTCTCCTCCATTGCCTTCCAAAGAAGAAAGACTGCTGAAAGTACCTAAAGGGATAAAGGAACTAACCTGAGGGAAAAGGCAGGGGTGAGTCCAGACTGAGACAGGGATCCAGTCTGTAAGAAGAAATAACTGGAACTCTGAGCTATAGAAACTCTGCAACTTGCCTAAAATAACATTTAGGGTGAGAAATTACTTCTTGAAACCAGTCTCTTTAAAATCTTAAGCTTAGTATGTATGTTTGTTTTATTTGCTCATTAATCTGCTTTCTTCCGTTTGCTATTCTTTATAATCACTAAATATCTGCCTTTTATAGTTAATAAATTTGTTTTTTATTAAATCCAGTTTGTGCAATTTCTAACTGGGGGGGGGTGGGCAAGAGTTTGTGCACATCTCTCTTCACATTGAGGGAGAGGGCGAATTTTTATGAGCTCGCACTGTGCAGATCTTTCTATACAGTGCAAGACATTATCATTTTGGGTTTATTCCGCAAAGGGGGTGTGCACGTGAGTGCTGGGTGAATCCTCTCACACAGAGCTGACTTCAGTCTGTGTCTGCAGGTGGGTGTGGCCCTACCTCTGTGTGTGTGTGTGCTGCAAGAGGCCAGAGAGCCTAATTCAGCAAAGCAGGGAGAGGGAATCCAGGCTGGTGGTTCAGGAGGGACTCAGTGAAACCCCAGTACAGCAGGTGGCATCCCAGAAGGGGGGTCCAACCCATCACAGTTTGAGGGCAATTTAAGGGGCTATGGAGCCTTGTGTAGAAAAAAAGAGCCTTTAGTATTCTGAATTTTTGCTAGCTGGTAAAACTCAAGCTGGCAGTGATCCAATCCTTCTATTTTTGGTTACAGATGGATTGGGTCTGGGGAGAAGAGGGTTACAATCTTAGGTTTATTTACAGAGATCTGCTATAAAAGAGGAGGGGTTTGAATGTACAGTATTTTGGGGTGCTCAGAAGGCCCCATTAATACAATCAAGACGGTATATGTTAAGCCTGTATGGAATGGAAGTGAATCCATGTGAGGCTCCTGCTTGGAGAGCAAAGTCAGCCTCCACAGCTGGGGGTGGAGGTGTTAACATTTCTTCGGTTCTAGTAAAAGCTCACTGGGATATGCAAAACACATTCATTAAGCACTGCTGGAGAGTGACAGATGCTGACACACATAATTTGACAGCTGCAAATACCAGGTACGAGAAAGTGTCATTTCCCATAAGTAAAAAATAATGGGTCATTATTTCTTGACAGATTAAAAACCAGCTAACAAGAATGTATGAATTGGTAATCCTGTTTAAATAACACATTCTTTTCTCACTCAGAGTAAAGGTGATTCCTTTTGTCTTTGCCCTACCTGGCACACGCGTGTGCATGGGTGTGTGCTACAGTCCCCATCTGTGCCTGTCTACAGGGGATGTGATTTGGTTACAGCTCCAGGTAGGGAAGCTTGGATGTAGCAGCTCATGAGTTTAATCCCTGGTATATTGGCCAAGAGGGTGGCAATCACTGCTCCATTTGATGCTGAGGATACTTTGAGACATCTGAACCCATGATGTAGATATTCTTGCCCCTTTTCGACCTGAGCGGCTAGTCAAAGTTAGGGGCCCTGAGGATGCTCCAGTTGGAAGTAGAAATTGATGGCGTCTGGTATTTTCTTTGATGCAATCTTGTTTATTTACAAGGAATGTTCAAAGTCCTGCTTCTCTGAATGCTGGAGGAATTAACAACAAAAGGAGCCATTTCTTAGCTTACAATTCCAAGCACCTTTAGCTAACAGACTCAAAAACTCTTACCCTAGCTTTTCCCAGGATTGTACTGCACTCACTGGCTACTGCTTGGCTTTCTTGCTTTTTGCTTCTGCATCTCTGTCTGTTCTTGTCTTTTTCAGTCTTTTGTCTCTTCTGTATTTGCATGTGTACACACACACATGCTCCTCGGCAGGTTCACTCCTTTTGTCTTAGGTGAGCGTCTTATGCTTACCATCATGTTAACTGAAAGGTGAGTTCACATCTATCAATCTCAATAGGGTTTTAACTCAACCCATAACAAGGTTTAACCCAGCTCATAACAACATGTTTGTTCCTTTAGTATTCTATAAGGATGTGTGTCATGGGTTTTTAGTATTCTATAAGAATGTGTGTCATGGATTTTTAAGTCTTATGACTACAGCTGGTCAGAAAAATTCCAACAAAACAGTTTTTCAGTGGAATTTGCCTGTTTATCCAAATCAAAACATTCTGTGGCGGGTTTGATTTCAATCAAGTTCCGCTGGAAACTAGGCAGCTTTTGAAACCTGACTGCCAGAGCAGGTTTCCTGCCAGACAGGCTACCAAGTAGCCTGGACTTCCACAGTCCAAAGCTCAGGGGCAGCCCACCAGACTGACTGTTTCTCTGAGTTGGGAGGTCCTAGAACTTTCCCTTTTATGGAGAATTTCAAAAATTTGAATCAGAATGAAACCAAATTTCAAAATATAGAAATCCTCTTTACAGCTCTATCTTCTCTTTCTCAAGAAGAGAACATGGACTGAGTGAAACAATTTACATGTTAAAAACAATCAAATTATCTTACACCACCAACTCAACTTACCATGTGAACTTACTGCTGTTACCCTTCTTCTCCTTCCCTCTTTTCTCCTATAGTTATACTCGCTCATTTGTGTCTTGTTTCAAAGTAGATCATCAAATCTTTGGGGCAGGGACTGTGTCTTCCTGTGTGTCTGAACTGGGCCTAACACAAAATGGCCCACATCCTGAATGGAGCTTCTGGGTGCTATTTAGGATGACCAGATGAGAAGAAGAAAATATCGGGACACAGGGGTGGTGGGGGGGGGAGGGGGCGGGGATCACCGGCGGAGCAAAAAAAAAAGCAGACTGCTGCCAGCGGAGGGAAAAAAAACAAAAAATTGGTCGGGATGTGGGACAAATGCCTAGATATCGGGATGTCTGGTCAACCTACTGCTACTGCAATATAAATACAACCAAGGAGCTAATTGATCTCAAGATAAATCTATTTCATAAATTGCTTATGATATGGAGGCTCAGATCTTGAGCTGTGCTCAGTGTAGCTCAAGAAAGGGAGGAAGGAGAGAGAATGGTGCAAATATGGCTATAAGCCAGCACCACCACCAACCTGGTCAGTTTGTGAGGCCTGTCCCCACAAATTAATTTACACCAGATTCTCATGGTACCAAAGGGCTGTTCTCATAGTGAGTGTACAGACACAATCCAGGCACACCCCTTTTCAATGGCCACACCCACTGCACCAGCATCTGGAAAGGGGGCAGTGTAGGAGCTTATTACATTTAAGGACTCCCCTGAACAAAGTGAATCCTCTGGTGGCCAGGTAAGCAGGCATTTGCACTGTTTTATATCAGCAGAGCAGTGCAAAGAGCCTTAATGCACTGAAGAATCTAGTCCTTGTAGTCTTTTTTCCTGTATGCATAATATACTTACAGAAAGAAGAATTATATATTTACTTATTTCAGTTCCTTTTAAGTCTGCGTGTATCTGTAGCTATAGATTAGATTTATAACACCAGACCTACTGCATAACACAGGCTACAGAATATCACCCAGTAATTCTGTAATGGCGGGGAATAAGCCTTCTGTCTTACATAAGTGCAATTGCATGCATCAAAGTTGTATGACATCCAGGAAAGCACAAAATTTACTGAAGCACAAACTGTATCCACAAAATCTTAAAACGGTCTACTGCATATTTTAATCATAATTATCTTTTATGCTACATTAATAAAGAGGTATGTAGCTTTAGATATTTTAGCATCATTGCTATGTTTAAATTCTGTTAGCATTTGCTTTTAACAAATGATGTTAGTTAGTATCTTTGTATATTGTAGATAACTACAGACTCAGTAAGATGAACAAAACAAAACAAAACAACCTCATTGGCTAAACAACTGGTGAGATCATTATAGGATCTTTGGGTCAGGACCATCTCTTTGTTCCGTTTGTACAGCATCTAGCACAATGAGGTCCTGGTCGATGACTGGGGCAGCAAGGCACAAAAGGAATGTAAATAATAATAACTGGATACATGTTAAAGACAGTACTACCGCTCCAGGGTATTGATCCGGCGAAAGGAGGGGAGCCTGAAACGTAGTAATGATCATTTGTTTACTTCCCATGGGGGAAAAAAAACACACACAACGGGGGCGGAAGGAATGTCAATTAAATGTTCAGTATAAAATATCTCATTACACAGCTAATTATCAGCTCAAGGGATATATTAAGAAAACTTTCCACTCCAATCTGCCAATTTCTTCTCCCCCATTTTGTAACTGGTGGTTGTTCAGCGATTTGGGAGAAGATTACCTCCTCAGGATGATTATCAAAGGTTGTCAAAGAGATAGTCCTATAATCTCAGGCACCTGGCATCAGCTAGGAGCTTAGTATTTGTGAACTCAGAGTCATGCTATCCAGTCTTCTCACAGTCTAGGTCTAGATACAAGTCTTCTAACAGTGCTAGGTCTGTTTAAAAACAAATTCTCCTCTGGCTGCCCGCCAAGATTTTGACATAATCTCAATCGCAATGGCCATTCAGGACAAGAAACTGAAAAGCATTGAATCAAGACTACAGATGAAATAATAGACCACTGAGAAGGATATGTGTTTAGCAATAGGTAAACTGGTACAGATAAAATGAGTGAACAAGCCTTCACCAGTGTCTCTTAAACGCCAACCTCACCAAGTCTAGTGTGAGAGAATTATTAAATATTTATAAAGCACATACTATTATTTATTATCATTATTTATTTACATAATGCCAAAACTTCTCTAGACACATTACTGCACATCAGAGGCATAGTCCCTGTCGTGAAAAGCAGACAGGCTAAATAATTTGTTAGTGTGTCTTGAGAATATAAGTCACATTTTTCAAAAACAGCCATACCATAGAAGGACAGTGTATGAAACCCTTTCCTGCACAGGGCCATGTTTGTCCAAAAAAAGGAGCCAAGTGTTAGGCCCCTAAATCCATGTGTAGGCATCTGCCTGATTTCCAAAACTGCTGATCACCCAAAAATCCCCAAATTATCTAAATATGGATTTGGGAACCTAATGTTAAGTGGCTGTATTTGAAAGTTAAGCACGTGCGTAAGCCTTAGTTTTCAGTTTCAACTTGACCTTTAATGTTCTGGATAATGTTTAGAACGGAGTGAAAATTTTTGTCAAATAGTAAATTTTTCAGAAAATGCAGATTTGGGGCAATCAAAACTATCCCTGAATTCAGGTCAAATTTGGCAGATGGCTAGGGCCAAATAAAAAATTATTTCAAAAAAGTCAAAATGGTTCATCTTGATACTTTCAACATGAACAGTTTCATTTCAAAAATGTAAATTTGAATTGACCCAAACAAAAATTTGTTTTGTTTTGTTTTTTGTTACAGCAAGAAAAAATAATTCATTTTTGGTTTGAAACAAACCACGTTTGGAGGGGTTTTTTTTTTTCCAGATATTTCGGGTCAGCCACCAAAAAAATAAGTATTCACTCAGCTCTCCTTATGGATCAGGAACCAAGATTTACTTTTATACATTAATAAACTTTTCAAATGAGAAATAATCTGATGGTTATTTCTCAGCTCTTGTATTCAACAGCCATCTAGTGTTGGTTTTATCTGTAAGCCAGAAAGAGGTTGCAGAGGCAGTTAGTGAAGAAGTGTTACAGAACACCAGTAAAGTGGCTGACATACTATTGGCAGCAGGAGTCTACTATGAGACAATCATATCAGAATGAAAACAGCTGTCTGCCAGCACCATAAACCTTTAGGAAATGTTATGGGTGATTAGTTGTTACACTTAATGTGTGAAAGCTGGCTTCTGCCTGCCTATGGACAAAGTAAACCCCTCCTTTTTTTCTACTTACTGCTACTCATATAGGACATGGTGAGGTGTTTTAAAACTCACAAAAGCCAGGACATTCAGAGTTAGAGCCAGGGGTGAAAGTAGAAATAGGGACTTAGCGGTATGGGGCTGGGTTGGGGCCAGGTCTGGCCCCTGGAAGGGGCGGGGCCTTGGGTGGAAGGGGCGGGATGGGGGGTCAGAACCAGCCCCGGCCTGCCTTGTACTGGTAAGTGCCCTCCCCCGCCAGGGTAGCAGCGGCAGCCAGGGGCTCCGGCAGCAGTTTAAAGGGCTCAGGGCTCGGCCACTGCTATGGCCCTGGGCCCTTTAAACCGCTGCCGGAGCCCCCGGCTGCCACTGCTACCCCAGGGCTCCAGCAGCAGGGCTCCGCGGGCTATTTAAAGGGCCTGGGGCTCCCCTGCCTCTACTGCCCCCGGCCCTTTAAATAACTGCTGGAGCCCCGCGCTACTCCAGGGTTCTGGGGGCTATTTAAAGGGCCCAGGACCCCCCACTTCTACCGCCCCAGCCATTTAAATAGTCCCCGGAGCTCTGGAATACCGGCGGTGGGGCTGCAACGACTATTTAAAGGGCCCAGGGCAGTAGAGGCAGCGGGAGCCCTGGCCCTTTAAATAGGCCCCGGAGCGCCGCCGCTAGTCCAGAGCTCTGGCAGCGGGGCTCTGGCGGCAATTTAAATGGCCCGGGGCTCCAGCCGCTGCTGGGAGCCCCAGGCCCTTTAAATTGCCACCTGGGGAAGCCGGGCCACCCTGGTACGGTGCACCAGCTCTTGCTGGTACGCCATACCGGGGCATACCAGCTTACTTTCACCTCTGGTTAGAGCTCAAACCATGGCAATGACTTTCTCTTTCTGTTTGGGTACGTTTGTGTGAGCCGTTCAGGTGAAATGAAAAAGACCATTAGGCACACTGAAAATGGGACAAAACTCTAATGGGAAAAGCATCTTGGTCAGGAAGGAACACTCAAGCACACATTATACAGCACCTGTCCTCTTTGAGATTTGGCTGAACTCGCTTTTCTTTTCAATAGTTTTTAAAACCTTGCTGGCTGCTGAACAGTGACAATGGAATGGTCCTATGAATGGACATTCTGTTACATGCTATATTGTCTTCTTCCCATGCAGATGTGTCAGATTGATTTCCCTGTCCCCACCTTGGCTGAACATTTCAGGTGCTTTATAGTGTCATTTTAAACAAAAAAAGAGAGCTGAATAGTAGCTAAGATGACATTCTGACTTTCTGATCTTGAAACGCTTAGTTCATATGCATCCAGAACTAGGTGTTCAAAGTAGGCATTTGAAACCAAATCAACTGTGACTATAACAGTGGGTGTTCAACATGGATTAGCCCATCCTCATTCTGTTTAGTAGAGTAGTCTCAAAGCTGGCTTTGTGGAAAGGATTTCGCCCGATGCATTTATCACATAGATTTTGAAGCTCTAGGGAAAATGAAACACTGAGAAAGAAGTGAAGTTGAAGAACATAAACAGAAAAATAGAACCAAGTTTCCAAACATTGAAAATATATCTCCATTTTTTCTAACTTCATCAGCTGGGAGGTGTTTCCTTCTGATAGCCACTTTGAAATGGCAAAGAAATGCTTTCTTCAGACTTGAGGTGGGACTCTTAAGGGGGGCTTAGGCACTGTCATGCTGAGAGTTGCAACACCTAACTTTTAGGTGCCTGGAAGCCTAGTGGAATGCACAGCCCTGAGTTAAGCACCCTGGCTACCCATACCCCAATGTGCACAGTTGCCACACTCACACTTAGAAAACTCCTTCTGTATTTGTAATAGTTTTATTAATACAGTTAGCAAAGTCACCAACACCGTAACTCAGCAAGGTAACTAGAGATAATGCAGAATGCACAGTCGAACATCCATATACTCACATCATCCCTCTTAGACCAACCTGAAATGTTAGCCATTACCTTCCTCATCACCATCCACTTCCTCATCACCACCGCCAGCAACCATTGTCCTGGTACCTCTCAAGTGCTACATCTCTCCCTTCCCAAGCACTCAGGCTGAGATACAACTTTTATAATATGTTATGCTGACACCACTATGCCTAATGCATATTCAGCTCTCCCCTCTTCCTTATTTGTATTTCTTCACCCTACTAATGTTGGGGTGTCTTTATCCTATAGGTGAGTATATTACTGATCTCAACTTATCGTATGTCAATTTGTTGCCATGGCACTCTTATGGTCACGTCTGTGGATGTTCCTATCCTAAAAATATGCAAAACCTGGTATCAGTTCAAGGTTTTTGTGGTTAACTCGTATAAACTTCCCCATTAAACATAACTTTCCTAGCTCCCAAAATTCAGGGTGACTGGCCATTTATCTGTGTCAAAATTTGCAGGCCTCAAAGCCTTATGCTTACTGCTTAAGTCAATGTCTTACAGGACACATGCCTGTAGTCTCATAGCTCTGCTGCCTTAATTTATGCCTATGCCTTACCTAGCAAATTCCTATACCTATAGTCTACAGGATGCGCATTCCAAACCAGCAGGTGCTGCCATCCAAATATAATTTTGTGAATTGAGACTCTGTAGTCAAATTCACGGACAAGTTGCCTGAATCTTTTAGGGAAGAGTTCAGGGCATTTATTGTGGGAGACCATCTGGTTGCCAAGGCATCATTACAATAAGCACTGGGCATAACTGATAGAGCTGCCAGAGTTAATGGCATCAGTGGTTATCATGAGAAGGGTATCATGGTTGATGATGACCAGGCATCCAAAGAGTGTGGGATACCTGATAAAATGGATAAGACTTTATATTCATTGAAGACTCACAAGCAACCCTGCACTCTTTGGGGATTTATACCCCAGCCATGAAAAGGTGTCCCTTCGCAGGTCAGCAACAGCAGCACCAATACTGGCCCCAATGGTATTTTAGACAGGTACCATACCATTTGAGGCACCAGACTACTTCAGAAAGGGGAATAAGTCCCATAGGAGGAGGTCTTCTGGATCTACTTTCACTCAGCCAGCCCATTCCACTTCTACCTTCAGGCAGACTTGTACATTGTACATTGACCTTAATACTATGCTGGCCGTCCTTGTGAGTCCTCTGGTCGAGCCCAGAGCAATCTGCTCACTCTCTCTCCTCTCCCAAAACACCACCTTTCATCATCTTGACTTTCTGTCTCCTATGCAGATTGGATGAAAGCTCAGCCTGTCACCACATAAATGATCTCCAGGTGGATACCACAGCTTATATACGGTAGCTTAGACTATGCCCCCACAGACATTATGGGCCCATTCCACAAGAGCACAAGCAATATCAATCACATTTCTCAGTGATGTCTCAATGTTAGACATTTTCAGGGCTGCTACCTGGTCTTCTGTATGCATTTTTGCTAGACAATATGCTGTTACCATGGCATCTAGATCAGAAGCAAACTTTGGGAAGATTGTTCTGCAGTCACTGTTTAAATAGACTCCGAGCCCTATTGCCTAGCAAAACTGCCTGAGAGTTGCCTGAGTGAAATACATGTCTGCGCCCACTTGAAGAAGAAAAGGTGGTTACATACCTGCTACTTAACTGTTCTTTGAGAGGTGGGTACAGACATGGATTCACCACCCACCCTCCGCGCCTTCTGCATTGGAGTCCCGAGCCTTGGATTTTGGTGTGAAGGAACTGAGAAGCAGGCATCACCCTTTGGTAGCCATGGGAGATGCTAGGGCCATAAAGCATGAGCACCATGCCTGTGGGTACTACTAGGCAAAGTTCTCCAGCTTTCATATGTTGGGTGCAGACACATGCGCGCACACACACACGCACCTGAGTGGAATACACATCTGCACCTACAACTTGGAGAACAACAGTTACAGTAAAGGTAAGTAATCATCCTTGACTGGGGGAACACAACGATCTTTTGTGTGGATTTTGATATGCTCTCAGCATACCTACCCAGAGCACATCTTGAAAGCAAGATAGGCGGGGAATGCCTAGTTTGTTAATCCTGCTGAAGTTTAGGTGTTACACAGGTTCTTGGCTTCTGGATAGGTCAGGACTTCGGTGTCTGTGCACATGCTCAGCTGCTGAACTCTAGGTGCCTCAGAGACTTTAAAAGTGGAAACATAGGCACCTAGAGAGGTTAGGTGCCTACAGGCTTAGGCAGCAGCTGAGCAAGGGTTTTGTGAATCCCACCATCTCTGTGAACTGAACACACTAATAATGAAAATGTACTGGTTACATGAACAATCTCACAGAAACCACCAGGAAGGAGGTTGCAGATTATTTTTTCCTCTTTTTGCCACTATGTTTTCACAGATGTGATGTGTGGATGAACAAGCCAAAGCCAACAGACATACTTTGCTCCTGCCAAATAGTCCAAACAATGCAGAAATTTTTTCCCCTCCCCTCACAAAGATCTTTGACAAACCTCAGTCTTTAAAAATAAATAAAAATAAATAAATAAAATGACAAATATTGAGTGTATCTAAGGAAAATCACAAATACAATTTCAGAGTTAAAAAAATAAAACAAAATCCCTTACAAATGTTAAAAGGGAAAAGAAAGTACAGGCATGACTTGCTGGCATTCTGAGGCCGGAGACTTTGCTATATTGGGTATTTGAATGCCACCTAGTGGGCCTATATAACTTATAGCCAGTGGAACAAATAAGTTAACTCATGCCCCCTAAATTGACACTATCGCATCCTACTGTGCCTGTGGCATTTTATATGCTGTGTCACAAGGAGTGCCATAGTATGTGCAATATTGTATACATAATGAGGTATATTCTGCATCCATAGAAGCTCCATGCATCTGACGAAGTGGGTATTCACCCACGAAAGCTTATGCTCCAATACAGCTGTTAGTCTTAAAGGTGCCACAGGACCCTCTGTTGCTTTTTAAAGCTCCATTAATGTTAATTGGAGTTACACAAGAAGAATGCACCCCAGTGTATTGCTAATAAATCATTTGCTAACTCAGTACAAGCTAAGAATATTGCACTGATGTAAGTCCTATATGCTTAAATGCAGAAGAGGACACTGGCCAGGACACCCTTTCTGGTACTTGAATGCTCTTATGAGAATGTAACAGGGAAAGATTAGATCTCTCTTTGAAGCTCACAGAATATCTAACTATGAGGTCAAACACTGGGCCTTCTTTGAGCTGCTGTAGAGAAATAAGAACAGATTAATGCTGGCTGCCAGGGCTGGTGCAAGGAAGTTTCGCGCGAAACTTCCACCTTGCGGCCCCCACAAGCCCTGCGGCAGCTCCCCGCCCTCCCCCTCCTGAGGCGCCTCCCCCCCCCGTAGTAGCTCCCTGCCCCGGGGAGCCGTGCGGCAGCTCCCCACTCCAGCTCACCTCTGCTCCACCTCCTCCCCCGCTCTAATTCTCCTCCCCTCCCAGGCTTGCAGCACCAAACAGCTGATTGGCACCACAAGCCTGGGAGGCGGGAGAAGTGGAGAAGCGACGGCGTGCTCGGGGAGGGGGCGTAGCAGAGGTGAGCTGGGGTGGGAAGCCCTGCAACAGCTCCTCCCCCTGCCCTGAGGCACGCCTGCAGCAGCTCCCCACCCCCCGCCCCGGGGAGCCGTGCGGCAGCTCCCCACCCCAACTCACCTCTGCTCTGCCTCCTCCCCGAGCACGCTGCCCCAGCTCTAATTTTCCTTGCAACGCCAAACAGCTGATTGGCGCTGCAAGCCTGGGAGGCGGGAGAAGTGGAGCGGTGACCGCACGCTCAGTGAGGGGGCATAGGAACGCTGTAAAAAAAAGAAATTGGGGGCACTGCTTTTTGGCACCCCCAAATCTTGGCGCCCTAAGCAACTGCCTAGTTTGCTTTAATGGTAGCACCGGCCCTGCTGGCTGCTCTGACAAGTTGTAGTTTGCCGTGCTTTATACAGACAGAGCTGTACTAGCTGCAATAACAGATTTGGTTTCCATTGTAAGGCAGATTGTGTTTATCTGTGGGAAAATAAACTGATGGCAATTCCTAGTACAGGTGCATATATGGCAATTTAGTGATGACTCACTAAGTCCATACTACTTCCCTGGTATGTCATATGGGGTACAGGATGAAATGGCAGGAAGGAAATGGCACTTGGCCAATCAGATCACTTGAGGAACTTTTAAAAGATCAGTCCCCAAAGGGAGGATTTGCAGCCAAATAGTCCTGTTCCTCACCTTTTCCTCTTGGTACGTCATCCCATGAAGCTTCAGAAAAACTAAGGTAATAGGGGGAGGAATGGAGTCACTTGGTGAACGTCTGTGAGGGACTGGGGTGTGGGAGGGAGGCCAAGGATGATGTTAGGAAAGCAGTACATTGGGCGACAGGAGGCTGAAATTAGAGGAGAAGAGTAAAGAGGCTACAGAGGGATAATTACTATTTTGGTCCATCCTACCCTTTCCTATATAGTATTGCAGTATTTCATTCATGGATGAGCAACTGGATATAGGAGGAGCACAGGGGATAGGCTTTCTTTACACATCTGCACTACCTTTCCCCTCATACTCCTCCCCCACACAATGCATTTCTTTGAGGTTTTCTCTCCCTTCACTTTCCCACATGATCTCCAGCATTGGCCCAATTTCTCTCTTTGGAACGTGTGATCAACCCACCATGCGGAGGGGAGAGGGTTAGGGATGCAGTAGAAATGGATTTAGGCAGCTCGTGACTTATTTGGGCAGCAGCTGCCACTGCACAAGCCCCTGCATGTTAACTCTAATTCTTACTAAACATAAACACGTTCAGAATTATTCAGACCGCTTGTATATTGATGAGTGTGTTAGAAAGGCAGAGAAGAACAAGAGCCCTAAGGGCCATACCTAGATTTGTCACTGGCTTGCCGTCTTATTATAATCATTTGTGTTATGGCGGCCCCCCTACAATGTCTGTGGTATCCATGAGACCTTAAAAATATAGGACATCACAGTCCCTAAGCCCAGATTCTCAAGGTATTTAGGCACTTCAGGCTAGATTCCAAAAGAAACTGAGGATGATGACCACCTCCCTCATCAATTTGAGCCTAATGGTTAAGGCATTTCCCCTGGGATATGGGTGATTCCCCCAGTTCAAATCCCCCTCTGCCTGGTGGTGGGAGGCAATGGGATTTAAACAGGAATCTGCCACCTCTCAGGTGTGTACTTTATCCACTAGGCGATGGGCAATTATGATGTGGGGTTCCCTCATGCTCGCCTGCTGATGCTGTTCCACTGTGGCTAAATAACGAAAGGCTCATATTAGGTGTATGAGAGAGAGAGAAAAAGCATGAGACTGAAGCTAGAGCCTGGGGGTTAGAGCACTCTTGGGGGGTGGCCAGGAGCCAGTCCTCCTGCTCCAATGACTTCTTTAATTATTTCTCCACAATGTAACAGCTTAACAGGAGATCCTGAGGGAGCCCCACATCAGCATATCCCATCATCCAATGTGGGGAGGAGGACGAGATCTCAGTTAAAACCTTTAGCCCATAGGTTAAGAAATCTCTTGTCCTCATCAGGCAAAGCAGAGAATTAAATATCAGTCTCCAACAGCTATGGTGAGTGCTCTAACTATTGGGCTAGAAGTGAGGCTGCTGTTACTCCTTCCCCAGCCATTGTGTGTGGCGTTAGGCGTGCTTTGAGACCGCTTATTGGATCAGGCCTGTAGGTGGGGGAACGCCTATCTTCACCTGGTTTGAGGATCATGCTGCACTGAGCTATGAGAGAGGCACCTAACATGAAGCATTGTGCACATGTCCAGCAGCAGAAACTTCAGAGGACTTTTATAACGGAAATTTAGGCAGTGAGGGATTTTAGGCACCTCCAGAGTTGGCAGCAGCTGACAGGGGTTTTGACAATCTCAAACTCCCACTGTGGGAGCTAGGCGCCTAAGTGAGTCGGCCTGTGGATTTATACTCTAAAAAATGCAAAATGAAGGGGGCGATGGGACAGTAGGAAAAGATACAACACACAAAACATGACCAGAGTGGTACCAAGCACAGGGTTTTTTTAGTTACAGAGGATAATATATTAGTTTTATTTCTGTTACAAAAGCTTGGATGGGTATTTCCATGAGGTACTCACGGTTGAAATCAGGGAAAGGAAAAGCCTGTTGGTTTAAGGCAAGGGAATGGACAGAGGGAGAGGTAGTCAGGTGACTGGGCTATTGCTGCTGTTCATGTGGAGGAAGTCATGTCCTGAACTGGCCCTTCTGAGTTTGGAAAGGGGGCACGTGACCTCTGTGACTTACCCACTGATGCCTTAAGACTCTGGGGACTGCTATAGTCCAACCCCTGAGAGCTCTTCCAGGCAGAGACGAAGGGGAGGCTTTTGGGCCTGATGCCCTAGGCAGATTCCTCTGGGTTGGGAATGGAAGCATAGGCCAGGATTGTACGGCACTGACTTACTTCCCATGCCCTTGTAACTAGTGCTTTGTGGTGGCATTACTTAAAAGTTGATACATGTCTAAACCGTAACCCAGACCCTCAAATATGTGGGGCATTCAAAATCTGCAACCACGTCTCTTGACTTTGTGTCTTGTGTCTACCTCTAATTACAATTTCACTTGAAGTAGGGGAAGGGGGGGTGGGGAGAGGGAGAATGCGAATGTAACTAAATGGCTGCTTAGCAGCTCCATTGTGTACTCCTGAGAGAGAGACAAATCATGGCTGAACATGACCAGGTCTGAGTCTGATGGGAAATGATGCAATATTCTGGCCAATAACAACCAGTGTTTTTTCCTGCTGTGACTATTTGAGCATTCAGTGTCAGAGAGGTGCCTTGAGAGTCCCAAGGCTGCAGACCTATTTAGCAAGCTGGATCTAAATGCCCTTAATAGTGGGGAATGGTATAGAGGAGGCAAATTTAGCCTCTGTTTTTTTCAGTCTGCTCTCCTAATGGCTTCAGATAAATAGCGATGAACCTTGTGAGACACTGAGGGCTGTGAAGGTGGAACAGGTAGTCGTCCGAGTTTTATGCCACCTCTGCCACTCACAGCCTTTCTATGCTTCAGTTTTCCTGTTTAGAACATAAGATTGATAGTACTTAGTATCCCTAGTACTATATGTGAGTTTCTAGTACTACTGTATATCTGAAGCTTAAGTCATTAGCATGCTCCTTCTGATGGAAGTCACTATGGAAGTGCAATGTATAATTACCTGTGCTGGGTTAGCCTCCTCTTATTTTATAAGCATGACAAATGATCTAAAAATATACAAAAATGGGAAGTTTGTACTTGGTTTTCTAAAGCACGAGGCTTCATCACATAATCCAAGTAGCATCCGGAAATGCCTTATCCAGTGACTGGAAAACTTTCTGTGGCTGACCTCAAAAATATGAAATTACAGCCATATTCAGCCAAAAGCCTTCATCCCCCTTATTATTTGGGATGGTCTCATTCCACGGTACAGTTACTCCAGTCAGTCCATTAATTTCTACAGTCTTTCTCACCAAGAATTCCTTACCACTTAAATCAGTTGATGCTAGTATCCTACAGTACTGCACGTCAGCACTTTGTTAATGAGCCAGTCCATAACCCAATCCAGCCTACTAACTGTTTAGGGAAAGGACTCATTCTTGGTGGAAATATGTTGTAGTTTCAGAAACAGCAGGAAAGGAAAATAACAGTGGCTATATTACCTGCCACTCCCCGTAAAAGAATTTCAGTTTTCCGTAGGGGAGCAATACGGGACTCATTCTTAGGAATGGAGGTAGCCAGCATTGAACAGGTGACAGTCCTGTTGGGCTTTACATGCATTTGTGTATAAATAAATGCACTTGACACAACAGAGCATTGTTCACTATATAAGCAGTTGACTCTGCCTAGCCCATTAAGCAATCTGAGGAAAGTGAATTTGGGTTTTTTTTCTCTCCTTACTGAATCTGTTTGGATTAAGAAAAGCTGTTTAATCACTAAAATATGTGTTCCATAACAAAGTCTGGATTGTGCATAAGTTGTTCATCTCACTGTACAAGCCAGGAACTGACTCCTGGGGCTTTGGGAAATTCCCACAAGATGCTGCGCGCTTATTGTTTCTTCTGCAGAATTATTTCTCTAATGAAATCTAATGTTGAAGAGATGCCAAAAACTGGCTATCCCTGATCTGCCTTCACATATGGCAGTCTCTTTCCATCCAGTTAACCACCGCTGGACTGGGAAAGAATTGTAACAGCATGAATTCTCTATTTTCTTTGTTCTTGGCTAGATATGCTTTGGTCCAGATCCTCTGCCTTGGCTAACCTGTACATTGTACATGCTAGATTGGAGGCAGGCAGGCAAAGATGACCAACAGCTGCAGCTCAGGCTACTGCCCCTGCACTGAGAGCTGCCTAACTTATGCTGGCTGCTAATGGTCCCAAGAGGCCAAAAGCAGAGCTAGCAATCAGTGCAATGTAAGAATGCTCAGGCACACCCCCTTTCCTTCAGCCAAGTCCCCTTCCCCTTGCTGCACCAGCAGCAGGAAATGATGCAATGAGCCCACCAGAGGCTCCTAATTACCCTAGAATGATTTTCCTTGGGCAGGATATCCTGGCTTTAAAACTGTGCTTGGATGGAACCTGCCCCAGCATGGGTAGAGCAGACCTGGGAAGATACCACCCACACCCTCTATTTGGAGCTGAGCCAAGAAAGCAGGGCAAGAGAGGGAAGTAGTGGTGTCTGGAGATTAAAGAAGAGGTTGAAAGGGGGAACAAAAGGGAATGGGGCTGTCACCAGGCCATGTAGCAGCTGGCTGGTCTGGGCCTTGAAGCAGGGCAGGCAAGGTTCAGGGAAGGAGGAGAGAACCTGGCCCTGGGCTGGTGAAGCACAGGTGTGAGAGGAGAGTACCAGATCTCACACACATACCTTGTGTATTACCTTTCAAGAAAACCTCTGCTCTCACAAGAGGTGATTGACAGCTCCTGGCACTAAAACTGCCACCATACCTGGAGGTAGCTCCAAGGCTCTGTGGTAGCCAGTTTCAGTTCATGGGTCCTGCTCCAATTTTTTATAGTGTCCTGCAGGCTTCTGCGATGATGATGATTCTTCTCAGCTTATGGACACCAGTGTAAGCATGGGGAGGAGCCAGCAACACCATATGGGTTTACAGCAGTCTATGGCCCAATTACAAAGAATCCAGGGACTTCATCATCTGCTTCTGAAATGCAACCATATCTCAAAGGTGTTTAACAATACACAGCTCAGCGGCACAAAAAAGGAGGAGGAAATGAAGAATACTGTATCCAATGGAGACTGCAGGGAAACTTTTAGGCCAGGCACATAGCAATTAGTTTAACTGGAATATTGCCAAGATGCCCGGGTTAACACACTTACTTTCTGGAAAAGTGCCATGGTATCTTTAAAGCCTTTTGTGGTCAACCCCTTGATTTAGTGTCACATCAGCATAAAAACATAGTGAAATGTTTACCACTGTGTGGGACATTAACCAGGAAGAGCCCAATCCCACATTCTTTCTTCTCACTGAAAGCAATTCTCAGGCACAGAATTAATGGGAGTTCTTGCCTGAGTTACATATGCAGGATTAAGTCTACCATTTTCACTCGCTGAGCTAGCTCCAATCCAAGAAAGTAATCATGAACCACAACCAAAAATTGAACTCACACAGGAATTTGAATTAGCAGCCTTAAACTAGCTTAAGGAAGACAGCAAACAGAACAAACTTGCAGGAGAACAAATTATCTTCTTTCTTTAATTTAAAAAATAAATAAATTAAGAGTTCATGTTATTAAGACAATGTACTGCAATGTTGCTCTCCAAATACAGTATAAGACTATTTGTCTGAAGTTCATTGTATGGGGTTGACCAACTCAATATGTAACTTTAGCAATCACACAACTCAATCAGAGATATCCCAACTCATCCAACAAGCTTGACTGGTCATGTGCGGTGAAATCTAAAGTCATACTGGTACACATGATATAAATGCTTTTTCACTTACTTAACAATATGTTCATCTTTGTGGCTAGAACTGTAAGCTTGTTTTATTTAAAAATAGACTCCAACATTACTTTTTAATAAGGTGCAACATATAGACTGCTTTTTACAATTAAAAAACAAAGTAAAACAATACTCATTCGTATGCACTCATTCCAACACGGAATTAAATGGGATCTTCTACAATGCTTGAATGGTCTTGTTTTCTGCTTCACCAAAACAAAAAAATTAGCAGTTACTATTACAGTGACACTCTCAGAAGGGCCTGGTGCATGTTAGCTTTGTCCTGTTCTTTAACAGAAGGCCTCCTGGTGCAGAACACTTCAAATACATGTCAGAAGCTGAGTCTAACTCAACACAGTCCCTGCATAACCAATGTGTAATACTGAACTTGCATCATTCATCAGCAAAGGTTTTATTCACCCATTTGGTTTGACATCAGCCTCAGTCCAATAGCTTGAAAGCAAGTATTGAACTGTAGTTGCATACATTGAGTTATATACTACAGTAACGTCCTCACTCTTAAATTAACCAAGTTCTGTGAAACTTTTTAGGTTCTGCAGAATTAATTAAATAATTAAGGCTGAGATCTACACTTAGGGTTTGTCCAGTAACTTCTGAGATCAATGTTGATAAATGCAAAGGAATGCACATTGGAAAACATAATCCCAACTATACATATAAAATGATGGGGGTCTAAATTAGCTGTTACCATTCAAGAAAGAGATTTTTGAGTCATTGTGAATAGTTCTCTGAAAACATCAACTCAATGTGCAGTGGCAGGCAAAAAAACAAACAGAATGTTGGGAATCATTAAGAATGGCATAGATAATAAGACAGAAAATATCATATTGCCTCTATATAAATCCAGGGTATGCCCACATCTTGAATATTGTGTGCAGATGTGGTCGCCCCATCTCAAAAAAGATATATTGAAATTGGAAAATATTCAGAAAAGGGCAACAAAAATGATTAGGGGTCTGGAATGGCTTCCGTATGAGGAGAGACTGGGACTGGGACTTTTCAGCTTGGAAAGGCGACGACTCACGGGAGATATGATTGAGGTCTATAAAATCATGAGTGGTGTGGAGAAAGTAAATAAGGAAGTGTTATTTACTCCTTCACATAACACAAGAACTAGGGGGTCACCAAATGAAATTAATAAGCAGCAGGTTTAAAACAAACAAAAGGAAGTATTTTTTCACACAACGCACAGTCAGTCTGTGGAGCTCCTTGCCAGAGGATATTGGGAAGTCCCAGACTATAACAGGGTTAAAAAAGAACTAGATATGTTCATGGAGGATAGGTTCATCAATGGATATTAGCCAGGATGGGTAGGGATGGTGTCCCTAGCCTCTGTTTACCAGACGCTGGGAATGGGTGACAGGGAATGGATCACTTGATGATTACCTATTCTGTTCATTCCCTCAGGGGCACCTGACATTGGCCACTGTGAGAAGACAGGATACTGGGCAAGATGGACCTTTGGTCTGTCCCAGTATGGCTGTTCTTATGCATTTTGGGAATACTGTATGGACATAAAACACTGATGATACCATAAAGGGCTTGTACTATGGGCATTACATAAGGCATACTTTATAGCCATGGACTCCGAAATTCCAATGTGACTCTAAAAATAGCCTACTCTATTCCAGAGATAGAGAGTGTAACTGATGACAGCATTTGGCCTTCTGCATTCAGACTATTACAGTCTGCTACAACACAAAATACCTACATTCTGTATCCCACAGAGCACCAGAATGGAAAGGCTTTAGGACCAGATTAGCATCATTACCCCAACATACTTGGAGTTGTTTCCTTTTAAACTTCACATTCTGGGGACATAAGTGACACAAGGTAACAACAACAATTGCTTTCTTGCACCCTTGTCCAAGCTTGGTACTATGGAGGGTTGCAGCATTAATTCTGTACATGGTATAAGCAACTTAAAGGGTGAGTAGCTCTGCTAGAAAATAAATGTTTCAGCCATGCTATTGTAAACCACACACCTTCCGGGTGTGGTGTTCTGTCCCAGTTAGTGGCACCGAGACCACTTAGAGATTAATGAGTCTGCCACAGTCTTAGCTAATAGCCATGTGGCTTTTAGCTCATGCACTAGAGGCCCATGCATTTACCTCCAGAGATCCCAGGTTTGATCCTGCCTGCTGGAGACCAGGGTCTGTTGGTTTTACAAGTGGGGATTTGTCCGGGATTTCAACTGAGAAGTCTCTGACGCTCAGAACGCGCTTCCTCAGCTAGGGGAAGTATGTAACCCACACACCTCCTGGGTGTGGTGCTCTGTCCCATCTAATGACACCAAGGCCACTTACAGAGAGATTCATGAGTCTGCTCTACAGCCTTAGCTAAGGGCCAGGTGACTTTTGACTCATGCATTAAGCTCCAGAGGTCCCAGGCTACAATCCTGCCTGCCGCCGCCTGGGGTCTGTCAGTGTTACACTGTGTTAATTTAAGTGATTTCTTAGCACGTGCCAGTGGAGGAATAAGGAATAAACTGGAGCAGGGCAGAAATCACTGCAGAGCTTCATTTGTCTGTTTCTTCTATTTACATGGAGGGAGGGAGGTGCCTAACTCCCACTGACTTTCACTGAGAGTTGAACACCTAATTGTCCTTTGTGCCTTTGAAAATCTCCCCCATGAGCTTTTTACACTTTTTCCATAGTCATAGCAAACTACATCATACTAAATATTACAGTACCAATTTGCCAATTTTTGCATAGAGAAATAATGAATCCTTACAAATCAATCTCTGCATTTTAAAAATAACAGAGGAGAGCTGATTGACAAAACTGCTAAACTGAGTAAAACTGAACAGCTTAAAGCAGGAAACAAAGGACAGGATGTTTAAAGTGATGTATTCTACAGCTTGAGTTCCACTCCAGTCTCAATTAACTTTTACCAAAATAAATGAAGATGACAAACTTCTCCATAAATAGGATGATTTTTTTTCCATGAAAATATTTTAGTATAATTCAGTAACAAATAAATCAACATGAATCGTACATGCTCTGTTCTCAGTTTAGAACACAAAGGTTTACAGCTGTTACTAACTTATTTATAAATATCTGCTTGTCTTCGCACCTGTCTAATAAGTTAGTGTGAACGTTGGTGTGTTCTCCAGCACTCCTGGCTCCTTGTCTTCAAACCATATCACTTAAACCTATATCACTTCAAACCATATCACACATACCAGCAGAGCTACTAGGAAACTCATTGAAGAAATATAGCTTGATGTTTGCAGCTATAGAGAGCGTCTAGCCTGACTACCTGATTAAATAAGTCTCATCCTGCATCCAATCCTCTCTGTTATAGCTTAGTTTTGGGCCACTCCTCATACACTGTATTTTTCTCTTTAAACAAAACAAAATACTGTATGCAGCCTTTGTGTTAACCTAGGAGAGATTCCTTCAAGGTTATTTCTTCCCATCTTCTGTTACCAGTCTAGTTAAACATGATAGATTCAGGGTCCTGGTTTGCCATCTGAGCCATATGTCTTAACACATCCTTTTTAGTTATGATGCCCAGCAGCCTTCTAGAAGAGAAGAAAAAAGAAAAGGTGAATCATCTGATCTCTCATCTATTTTTCCTGTTCTGCTGTAGGGGCCTTTTACGAGAGCTCCCATGTGCAGCTGTGGATCTCGTTAGTTTCCAAAATAATGATTAAAAACAAAGCAAAACAAAGAACTAGTCCCATCTAATGATAACCACCAAGACAATAAAAACCCATGTCCATTATAAAAATGAAGTGCTCTGGTTCTCTTTACCTCCTTTTGTGGAGAATCTATTCCACTCTGTGTTCAAGTGAGAACTGTAATTAATGCAACACCATTTTGTTTGAGAAAATAATTAAATTCTATCAGAACAAAATTCACTCTCAAGCAGAGGGCCACCAGCACAAGATCTAGACAACACAAAACCACTTAAACCATCTAATCAGGGGCTAAGTGGGGCCTATGACTTGTCCTGGCATTCTGCACAAGGGTGAATTTCAGCTTGTGTCTTCTTTTTAAAAATTCTGATGCCCTTATTTTCACGGCATAGTGCCTTACTCCCATTGACTTTAATGGAACTAAACAAGAAGTGACCATCCAACAGGAGTGAGAGTTTTGGAATCTGCCCCTTATTAAGCTATAACCAGCAACGCAAGTGCTAGTTGTGAGACATTTTTAATATCCAATATCTCATGATCCCTCGGGGGCCAGAATACCTCCCCATGCTACAAAGCATTCCTTTCCAACTCTTGAAACTAGTTAGATACTGGACTTTGGAACCCCATCATTCTTAGCACCATTTGCCTTTCAATTCAGTTGTAAAATAATATTGGTGGCTGATGCTTCAAGAACCGCTAGAGATAGAAACCAAAACCAAAAGCTTCCAAGCCCAAGTGCCTAATAGTAGGCACCTAAACCCATCTTCCAAATCAGAGGCCTTATTTTCACAGTTGTTGAGCACCCAGAACTGAAAATGACAGTGGATACTCAGTATCTGTGAAAAGCAAGCAGGTTTTATTTAGGTGCCAAAACTTTAGGCATCCAAATTTATCAGGAATTGGGCCACTATATTTTTCTGTTTATTCCAGTCACTAAAGCCCAGGCTAGACTGTCTCTCCAAAAGGTTTTAAAACCAGTTTGAGCCGTTAGGAAAATTTTCCCAGTGCAGACAAAACTGTTAAACACTTTTGATTCCGTTTCTGTTCCTGATCATTTTTTGTCGTCTGTCTGTCGTGGAGTTTTAACTCCCTTTCCCTTGCAGTCAGACCAAACTGAGCAGATTTATTTTTCTCAGTTGTCATCCGCATCACGCTTTTCATGAGCACTTCAGCCTGGCTGGAAGCCTCGGGACAAGCAAACCCTTTGCAAACAGTGATATTTTGCCAGCTCGGCATTTGCACTTGCTTAAAAACAAAATACATTGGGACATCAGCCTGATAGTATCTGTATTTTATTGTCCCTTATCTTAGATATGGCACCTAAATTACAATACACTACAGAGAAGGGAACATGGTCTGAGTGTGAGCTCAATGGCGGCCAATATATCTTTGCTTCTAATTCTAGCTCTGCCACTGATTTTTTTCTGTTGCCTTGGACAGCCACTTGACCTGTCTATTTTAGTTTTAGAGAAAATAATAATACTTACCCAGCTGACTTCATAGGCTGTTGAGAGTTAGTTACTGTTTAGAAATTCCTTTGAGTAGCAAAAGTGCTATATTTATTACAGCTACAGCAAAGCGGGTGTGGCACTTTCCTTCCCTTTAAGTACTTAATCTTATTGGTTCATCGATATATACCTACCCACTGCGTGTGACAAGACATTGTCTGAGTCCAAGTTTCCGAAAGATGTCTACCACAGTCTCCATTGGCGTGTGGTCAGTTACTGTGAAAGGGCTCAAATTGAGAATGCGCCGTAGCTTCAATGGGTGAGGGCTGTTGGCTGGGAGTTCTGGTGGATCTTCAGTGAAATACATGATAGAATTGCTCACCACCCCATCCTGACGCTGTCTTGCGTTCTCTGGAGGACAAAGAAATCAGGCACATGGCAGACCAAATTCATGTACATCCCTACTTGGAAATGAATGGTTACATTTGCTTTTAATATGCCAAGGTATCAGAACATGGGATTACGGAGCAAATCACTCGCATTTCACAGGGTCACCACAGTAATTCAAAGAATCCTATCCCAGATCAAATATAAAGACAGTTCCTGTCCCTTTTAGTTTGTTTAGCATATCTTTACCAACATGCTATTTCTTGTGTTGGGATGTTCATTGTCATCATTTTCCTTAAATTCAAATGTTTTACACTATTGGTTTTAGCAGGTAACACAATGCAGTCGTATGAAATTTACCCAGGGTGTCGAGGTATGGAAGAGCTCCCAAGATGATGGAAATGTGGAACTTCTGCTGTACATGTGCACCTGGATTTGGACATTGTGACTTCTACACCACCATAGAGGGGCAGTCTGTGGGCATGTTTACTCGGTCTGTACACTGATCCCATTCAGGGTATGTGTAAGAGACACAGCCATTATTTCAGGATTGCTGAACCACCACATGCCTTGCCCACAGGTTGGGGGGCAGATTCTGTCTCCTGAACCTCTGGATACTTCCTCATATAAAACTTGTTTACCTAGGCTTCATGTTGGAAGGAGGCGTGGTTGTCTTTAAGGAAAAGGAGCAATAGTGAGGGGAAAAGTGCTGAGCTAAATGAATTTGATCACTTCAGTTTTCTCAACTGTGCATATTTGCCCATGTTCCAGATCAAAACCTCTCACTAGCACTTTGATCAAGCTGTGAAGTGAAGTTTACTCCTGGCTTTTATGACTATTATTACAAGCCTGTCACTTAACGTATACCCCTAGCCATTTGCTTTATAGTTATTGTTAAAGTGGAAATGGCTGGTTTTCTTTGCACTTTTCTCTTCACTGGCTGTTCATTTGTACTCTGCAATATATGGTGCTAACAACAGATGAAATGAAATCTCAAGAATGATGATAGACACCTCCCTTCTCCCTAATATAAACACACCTTTTAAAAAAAAAAGAAATCATAGCTAATTCTAACCATTTTCCTTTTTGATTGATTCAGGTTGCTTCTGTTCCTGAGAGGCACAGGAAATTGGAGACAGTCAGTGAAAATATATATATATTCTTGGAGCTCATTTCCATCAATCAAAGTGCAGAAACCTGCTCTGTGACTTGTAATGTGCAGACAGTAATGATTTCCAACACATTCCTGCTGCATTATTTTTCTCTTAAAGATCATTTTGTTGTAATATCACTGGAATCAGAACAGCTCCAGTTCACACCTAATATTACTGTGTCATGTGACTTTCAACCTTCTCACCCCATATATTACACATACCCCTGCAATTTACAGGAATGATGCTAATCTTGTCTATTCTTGTCTTGATTTATACATCTGACTTTCAAAAGTGAATGTGCCTGCACAGGTCTTTGATATAGTAAGCTATGGGTTTACATCATCTAGCTGAAGGTGGTTCATTTAGTCTGACCCAGGTCAAGATATGTTCCTCACATAAAGAACCATGAATAAATCAGCTAGTTATTTTCACTCCTTTATCTACACAGGAAGCAACAGACAATGACATTTTGGTAACTATTTTTCCAAAAGTTCTACTCCCCCCAAAATGACAATGACACTGGACAACACTGATAAGCACATGCCATTATTTTACTCCTGGAAGTAAAATTTGCGTCTCTAGAGACAATGCTTTTGCAAATGATACATTAACATTGGTCTAAATTCAATAGTACCATAAATAGGGTGAAATTTATACATAGGGTATAAATGGGTTGGGAAGTTAGAGACGTGATAAAATATAGTAATTGCACAGATATATTTCAGTCAGTGAATGTGCAAAACTTAGTCCAAGGAGCAAAGCAGCACCAAAGGAAGGGTGACTATATTTGCTGACTCCACTGAACCAGAGTAATCCACAGAAGATGATGCCTGTCAGATTTAAAGGTTAATTAGTCCCTGCAGATATGGACATGGCCTCTCGGATCTAAGTTACCCACATGAGCTTCAAATCCCAGCTTGTCTAACTTAAGTTCCTATATTGAGGATTTCTCTGTAGTGGAAAAGTGCATGGATTTAGCCAACATGTTAGTTATCTTGTTTGAACTCATATGGCGTTCAACATTGTTTGCCCTGGTCCACAAGAATGGTTTAAAAACTTATTAGCTAGTCATGTCTAGTCACAGGTAATGCAAAATCAATGTGATTACATCATTTTTTATTAAAAGTGTGTATTTGTCTCCTTAGCTAGACAGACCTCCATTTGCCTCTCCATCTTTTGCTACCAGAAGAGAAGCACTATTTCTTCAGGGTCTAGCTACACTGGAGAAATGCGTCTCTGACGTTGCACTCTATATGATTTTATGAAAATGTAACTGGAATATGCTTCATGCAAAAGATCTCTTGTAAGGTATCATTACAAATCTTATAATCTATTGAGTGTGGTCATCCTATTTGTATGAATGTATCACTCTTGTATCTGAAACTAGAAATATAAAATGTAACTCTGAGGTCCTATTGTAGTTATGCAAAGTGTGGGCCATTAATGGTGGTTTGGAATCTTGATGGCTCCCATCAACCAGGACAATTGATTGGATGGCTCTGTTTGCTTGTAGGCCTTCCTCTGCCACCAGAATTCTCACTTGGAAGCTCAGTTCTCTCGCCAGCCTTATTCACATGCAGCCTAGCAGAATTAGTAAGATATCAAATGCCAACAGTATGCAGATGACATACAGCTCTATCTATCCTTCATACTATCATTAAGTTAGCTCAGTACTTGGCTGAGATCAGTTCATGGACAAAGAACATCTGGTGGAAGTTAAATCTGAGGAAGACTGAGGTTATGTTGGTTGGCAGAGGAGTTTGCAGCCACAGTGAAGTCTCCTGTGGTTGACAAAACACACCTACAATTGGTTAAGCCAGTCTGTAGTTTAGGGGAGGGATAGCTCAGTGGTTTGAGCATTGGCCTGCTAAACCCAGGGTTGTGAGTTCAATCCTTGAGGGGGCTGCTTAGGAATCTGGGGCAAAATCAGTACTTGGTCCTGCTAGTGAAGGCAGGGGGCTGGACTCAATGACCTTTCGGGGTCCCTTCCAGTTCTATGAGATATATTAGGAGTGTTCTTGGATTCCTGACTGACATTAAGCTGTCACACAGTAGTGTTCATAATTATCTTCTACAACTGGCTAGAAGACTCCATCCAATCCTGCTGGCTGAAGACCTGACCTAAGTAATATGTACTTTTGTTACTTCCAAATGGATTTCAGCAATGCAATATTCCTGGTATACAACCATAAGTCCTCAGTATAGAACACAGCAACACATCCCTTCAGTACCATGGGCCACCATGAACTCATCCAACCAGTCCTCTGCTCACTACACTAAATTCCCATTGAACACTGATTTATGTTCACGATCTCTAGTCTTACCCTCAAAGTGCTCATGGGGCCAGCTTACTTAAAACAACAACAACAACAAAAAACAATCTGTCTGTAGCTCCAGAACGTGAATCACCACCACAAACCTCACCACCTCCCCTTCCAAGTGCAAGGTGCAATTCTTCAGCCTTGCCTTCACTAATAGGCAGACATTGCACAGCGTATATACATAAAAATATGGAAAAATGAAATAAAATTAATAAAAAATTTCAGAAAACATGCAATTTTTTCCCTGTCGGAAGAGATAAATAAGGAGAAAAGACACACATGATGCTTGTTATAGCATTTCATGCCCCCTGGAAGGCTCTCCTATAGCATGGTGCAGAGCATGAATAGAATAGAATCCTTTTGAGCTAGAAAATTTAAATCAGGATTTTGATTTATAAAAGACACACATTAAATCATATAGAATCACCATGTACCATGAAAATTAACAAGCGAGACCGTTTATTGCAAAACTGGTATAATATGAGATCAGAATCAGTCATATGGTTTCCAAACAGTTGCTGTTACTCCCCACTGCAGCCCACTCTCCGCAGAAATGGTGGGAAGCAGTCATGGACGGCCCACTAGTCCTGGATGTTTTAAGAAAGCTCATCTATGAAGAAAGGTTCTTTGATTTTTAATTCTTGACTCTGCCCCAGGCCTATTAGAAGAGATTTTAATTAGAGCGCCCCGGAAACATTACGGATTTCACATAAACCATTTTCTGAGAGGAAAATATTTCAGTTGAAAAATGTGGACCAGGTTTAATTTTTAATTAACTCTGCCCTAGTAATAAAAAGCGTAGAGACAGGACCACACATCCATGTGCCTCCCTGCGAACAAACCAGCCTTGTTGCCGTTTAGCATCATCATCAAAAAGTATAATTCTCAGCTTTTTATACCCATTTCAGGTGGTGTCTGATCTCTCTACATTTAAATTAACAGGCCTGATCCTTTCCGGTTTGCAGCTTTGCTGGTCACTGATATTGGTGTGACATTAGTGCAACAGGCCTGCAATCCAGCATGGCAACTCGCTGCACACTCACTGCATGACAACATATGGTACAAAACAGACAAGGGTCAGCCCCAGTGTATCTAATTTGTATTTTCAAGTTCTCACAAGGGAATTTAGGGAGTTGGGGATGGGCAACACCTTAAAACTAGTTAGAAAGAAAGTGATATAAAACTGCAAACTCCGTACATTTTATAAAGAGTACCAACTCTTGGTCTTTATATCTTTTGTCAACTCTCAAACACTGGTTTATTTTGCCCTTCTGACCCTGCTATAGGGTGTGTCTTTTGTATCTGCCAGAGGAAGTGACAGCCTGGAGGTAAAACAAAGATTTAAAAAACAACAAAGAGTCTGGTGGCACCTTAAAGACTAACAGATTTATTTGGGCATAAGCTTTCGTGAGTAAAAACCTCACTTCTTCGGATGCAACTGTTAGTCTTTAAGGTGCCACCAGACTCTTTGTTGTTTTTGTAGATACAGACTAACACGGCTACCCCCTGATACTTGACAACATGCAAAGATTTAAAGGGACACTGTCACAATTGTTGGCTTAATTATCCTGTAAATTACTTAACAATTGTCTCGTTTTGAAGTTATTACTTTGAGGATTCCTTCCTTGTGATTTTGTAGGGGGTAGGGAGGAGAAGGGGTGGTGGTGGGGCTATTGAGTTGATGCTATTCAAAAAAGCAGATTCCCTTGAACTACTTGGTTGTCTTTTACAGTTAGATGAGCCAGGTGCCTTGTAGTTTGAGGTGTGTGCACTTCCCTATTTTTGATAATTGCAAAACTAGTCTGAATTCACAAATAGGGTTGCCAGGCATCTGGTTTTCGACTGGAATGCCCAGTAGAAAAGAGACCCTGGCAGCTCTAGTGCTGACCAGAGCTGTTAAAAGTCCGGTCGGTGGCACAGCGGGGGCCCGGGGCTAAGGCAGGCTCCCTGCCTGTCCTAGCTCTGCACTGCTCCCAGAAGTGGCTGCTAGATCCTTGTGACACCCAGGTGCATGGGTGGCAGGGAGCCTCTGCAAGCTGCCCCCACCCCCAGTGCCAACTCCACAGCTCCCATTGGCCAGGAGCTGCGACAAATGGGAGCTGTGGGGGTGGTGCCTGCGGGCGCGAGGGCAGCACAGAGCCTCCCTGGCCACCCATGCGCTGAGGGACTGCAGGGACCTGGCAGCCACTTCCTGGGAGCTGTGGTAAGTGCCGCTGGGACCCCGCACCTCCCACATCCCCAACCCCAGCCCAGAGTCCCCTCCCACACCCAAACTCCCTCCAGGAGCCCACACTCCTCCCTCAACACCGTGCCCCAGCGCTGAGCTCTCTCCTGCAACCCAAACCCCTCATCCCCGGTTCCACCCCAGAGCCCTCACTCCCCTTCATATCCCAACTCCCTGCCCCAGCCCAGAGCCCTCTCCTGCACCCAAGCCCCTTATCCCTGGCCCCAGCCCAGAGCCCACAACCCCAGCCAGAGCCTTCACCCCCCTCCCGCACCCCAACTCCCTTCCCTAGCTCGAAGCCCCCTCCTTCACCCCAAACCCTTCATCCCCAGCCCCACCCTAGAGCCTGCACCCCCAGCCAGAGTCTGAACCCCCTCCCACACTCCGAACCCCTGGGCCCCAGCCTGGAGCTCCCTCCTGCACCCCAACCTCTCATTTCTGGCCCCACCCAGAGCCTGCACCCCCACCCAGAACCCATCCCTTCCCCCGCACCCTAGCCCCCTGCCCCAGCCTGGAGCCCTCTCCTGCACCCCAAACCCCTCATCCCCAGCCCCACCCCAGAGCCCGCACCCCTAGCCGGAGAGCGAGTGACAGAGGGAGGGGGATGGAGTGAGCGGTGGCGGGGCCTTGGAGAAGGGGCAGGGGAAGGGCAGGGCCTCAGGGAACAGCGGGGCAGGCGTGTTTGGTTTTGTGTGATTAGAAAGTTGGCAATCCTATTTGCAAGCCATTTAAACCACTCACCTCTCAGTCATGCAGTTAAAAACAAACACACTTGTAGCTTAAGGGACGGCTGCAATATGTATTATAGCTAGGAACTGGGCTCTAGAATTCTTCTCTCATCTGCTCCTTAACACTCACTCCCTATGCAGAACATGAATCCAATAACTTTTGAGTCTATGGCACTCTGTTAAACCTACAATGATGAAGTGGATTCCAAAGTAGGCACAAAGAGTTTTTCCATCCCTTGTGCTTAACATATATAATATGATACCAAGTATCAGTTTTGGAGGAAGGGAGATGGGAAATCAAATTATAGATGGACACCTGATGGGAACAAGTAATTTAGTTTTTAGATCTAATTTTACTTAGGGGTAGATCCACAAAGGGACAAATTGAGAGGGAAGGCTCTGAGAAATTAGGTATTACAAAGCTCAGCATTGCAACACTTGCTTCCCTTTGTAAATCTAGGCTTTAGGTAGTATCCTTTTAAGTAGAGCAGCTTAAAATGTAGAGTACATGGTTTACAGAGCAATTTTTACTTCATGAAAAAGTCCCTGTAAGCAGGAAAGGCGGTCACCAAAATAGCTGTTATTTTCTATTTATAGATTTTATTTTCCAAAGAACTCAGGAGCTTCCCCTCCTCCATTCATCTGAAAATCATACCACTGATCTTTCAGGTCACCAAAATCTGCAAGATTTAAATGCTTACAAATGAGAATAACTATGATGTGATAACAGAAACTAACACAGTGTGGCACCAGCACTTTGCACGTTGTTATGTAGTGGCTGGGGTTCACAGATATCTTTGGACTTTTACTGCTGAGAGTGACAAAAGATTTGGATGGAGACTAGAGATGCTACTGACCATGACCTATGAAGGAAGTCTGAAAGAATTGGGTTTGTTTAGTTTGGAAAAGAGAAGACTGAGAGGGGACATGATAGCAGTTTTCAGGTATTTAAAAGGGTGTCATAAGGAGGAGGGAGAAAACTTGTTCACCTTAGCCTCTAAGGATAGAACCAGAAGCAATGGGTTTAAACTGCAGCAAGGGAGGTCTAGGTTGGACATTAGGAAAAAGTTCCTAACTGTCAGGGTGGTTAAACACTGGAATAAATTGCCTAGGGAGGTTGTGGAATCTCCATCTCTGGAGATATTTAAGAGTAGGTTAGATAAATGTCTATCAGGGATGGTCTAGACAGTATTTGGTCCTGCCATGCGGGCAGGGGACTGGACTCGATGACCTCTCGAGGTCCCTTCCAGTCCTAGAATCTATGAATCTATGAATCTATGGTCTGATTTGACTTTCACCAATTTGAAACTGGTTTAACTCCAACGGCTTCAACAGAGTAACTTCAGATTTACCTCAGCATAATGGAATGCGGAATTAAACCCCAGAGGTTGGCTGAAGGTATGTTGTAGTGGGGAGGTTGCTTGGCATCGTTCTTATAAAGAAGGGTAGAAATGGCCTTCCACATCCTTTGGAGTAAACATTCAGTTTTGTTCTTACTTACCTATTTGTACATGCTTCACAGTATCACTAATACCCTTTACATTCCCATTAAAATCTGTATTGTACTCTTTACTCACTTATTGCAAGAATCAGTTCCCGTCTCTGTGCAAAACCAATGAGACGCTCCGAGTCTTTGGAAACCACCACCGGAAAGCCATTGTAATCGGTCTCTTTGATTAATGTCTCCACATCTTCCACTGTCATACTATCCTGTGTCAGAACGGAGAGTGGAGGCTCACCACGCCTAGGCCTCATGACATCTGTTGCTAGTGTTCGGTGTGTGAACTCGTCCTTAGCATCCAGAAATGGGTAACCATTCAAATGGATGTGTGCCTCATAGATCCCTTCTTTCCCAAAGGCATCTGCTACCCACTTGCTGGTCACAGCTGCAGCCATTAGAGGTACAATATACTCCAAGCCTCCGGTTAACTCAAACATAATAACCACCAGGGAGACAGTCATTCTGGTAACTCCACCTGCCAAGAAAAAGATCATTCAGGTTCCCCCCTAAAAAAAAACAACAACAAAAATCTATAAATGTATCAACTCTTCTGGCTTTCTAGTATCTTATATTCATAAAGGCACGAAATTATTCAAACCCCTCACTGTGTGTTGTTCACTGAAAGTACAGGTTTCCATTTCATCTGCTGTAATTTTGAACAGAAAAGGTTACAGTGACATGCTCAACCCAAATTTATTAGCATGTGAAAAGCAGATAATTACGGACTCTGGTACCTGCGTGCTTGGAGATTATCTTAATTAAATAATCTGGCACAACAGCAAAGCACACACACGTCTGAACTATACTATACTTGATACATGACATACCAAAACTGGATTGGGGTCAATCTAAACTACTAGGCCTGTATTTCTGGGAAAATCAGTGCTAAAGTGCAGACATGTTTAATTTCATTATTGACTTCTTCATTTATATACAATTGATTATATTGAAGGTTTAATTTGAAAACATACTTGATTAAGGATTACACTCAAAGAAAAAAGAAGCATTAAGGGAACTGTATTAAACATAGCACGCTCCTCGATCAACCTCTGTAAATTGCTTGTCATAATGTAAGCAGCTTCCATAAAATGTGTTTTTGTAGCTTGGTTGTGATGCCCTCTGTATATAAATCAGTTCTAGCATCAACATTCTTCACTGTAGTTTCTTTGTGTCATTTTATAATTAATCTGTTTACTGCTGCAGTTTACATTACAATATATAAAGAATCGTGTAATCACAGTATAACAATTGTATACGTTTCTCCAGGTAATATGTCAGAAAGAGAATTGTGATAATTTGATATTCTTAGATCTCCAAATACAGTGCCATTGTTTAGATTGGAGAAATAAGAAAATAGGTTATTATAGGGTGACCAGACAGCAAGTGTGAAAAATCGGGACAGGGGTGGGGAGTAATAGGAGCCTGTATAAGAAAAAGATCCAAAAATCAGGACTGTCCCTATAAAATCAGGACATCTGGTCACCCTAGGTTATTAAAAGTTGTTGGTATATAATTGCATTGGTAATGCTATGCAGTTACAATTATTACATAGCTGTTTGTGGCTGTAAAAACAGAATATGCTTGCCTGCTAATGGATGCACAGTAAAGACCTTTTCTTTAATATAAAAGCAAAATGTCTACACTGATAAATTCTGTGTTGGAATGCTAAAGAAAAGAATAGAAAAGGACAACTGAGGCTGGTTTACTATTTCTGACATTAGGTTCTTACCATGACTGGTGTCACAAATGATCCTACTTATCTGCCAGTGCTCCTTTTGATGCAGGTTTCATTGGAAGCCTACTGAATTACACTAAGGCCTGGTCTACACTTAAAATTTGCTGGCATAGCTATGAACATAGGGGTATGAAAAAAATCATACCCTAACTGACATAGCCAGGCCAGAAAACTGCTAGACGCAGTTCTACTGGCACAGGATTCCTTTTGCCAGAACAGCTTATTTTGTTCAGAGCGCTTGTATAAGCTATATCAGCAAAAGCACTCTTTTGCTTGTACAAGATACATCTACACAAGAAAGCTTCATTGTAGACAAGGCCTAATTCTGTGATATATGCCCATTACTGCATAGTCCAAATACCAAGCAGCAGTGGAAATTATGTAAGATACAGGTCAAGTAAAAAACGAAGGAAGAAATAACATGCTTGGAATTGATGTTTTCACATTTCCTTTCCATGTACAACTTGGCATTTGATGTACGAGATTTAGTTTATATCACTGGGCTTGCTTTAACAATTAGCATTTAGGACTGAATGGCAGTCCAATTAAAGTTAATAGCAAAATTCACATTGAATTCAAAGGAACCAGGCTTTGAACCTATAATCAGAGATGAAAGACTGAATATAGCCTGCGTGAGTGGTAATGGGATACAGACCTTTCACTTCCAGATCAATTATTTCAATTTGGGCAAAATGTGTAGTGACCAAATATGGCTTTCCTTGGCTCAATAGTGGAATATTTTAAATCAGCGGATAATTACAGTGGAAATCACAACCATCGCAAATGAGCAAGCCTCTTGGAAGAGTTTTCCTGCTCTTTATAAAAAAGAAAACTCATGTTCTTTTTATAACTCTCTCCCCACTCACCCCAATATTGTTTGCAATTGACATCCTTTTTGGCAGATTCAACAGAGAGGACTAAGTGTAACTGGGCAGGGACAACTAACTACCCCCTCTCCTCTAGACTACGTTTAAAGTACACCAACGTAAGGAAGAGTTCAGTGCTACTGCCTGTGCTGTTCCTGATCGTATAATTTGTTTCCAGGATTGTCAGAGTGGCAAACTTGCATGCTTCCATGAGCATGAAATTCTCTTAACAATTTAAAAAACCCACAGTACATCTGGAAAACATCTTGTAGCACACACACACAAATAAATAAAGACCGCCACTTACTGTACCTAAACATGCTGCAGCTCCCACCATAGCATAAAGCCCTGGGGTGACACAATCCGCTCCGGGTCTACACCAGTTCCTGAAGATGATCCAGTCATGATGATGGTAGGCCAGCTGCTCTACTCCTATTCCAACCATTCTACCAGCCATGGCTCCCACAGCCATGCTGGGAATAAAGAGGCCTGAAGGGATCTTAAATGAAATACAGACAAGTGATCATTTTGACCAAAAAGTCTCAGCTATGCATGTAAGACATATAGTTATAGAATACCAACATCCCTTATCGGAGCCAGTGCCAGACCCCACAACTCTCCGGAAATCTTAGCGGATCTTCTCCTTGGTCTGAGATGGTCCTCTGCAATGACTGGAATTATACTGATACTTAAAAAGTAAAATATAATTTAAATACATGCTTATCTATTTGATCTAATCCTAGTTCCTGAATCCACACCAACTTTAATTTCTCAGTATTGGTATGAGCAATCTTCTTTTTTAAATTCAAAATTTGCACATTGCATAGTTTTAATTTCTCCTCTTCTGAAGGCGTAGCTTTTTTGTGTGTCATAAGTTTGAAAAGTATAGGCTTAACTGTAAATAGCATCTAGAAATGAACCTCTATCATATGGGATACTTTAAAACTTTATTACTGCTGTTCACCTTTATTTATTAAATATCAGTATAATTTAGATTGGATTTTAAATTAAACGTCAAACAGCATACAAATTGAAATGAGGAATCTGATGCTCATAGATGAAATGAGGTAGCTCGTTTCTTCATCTGAATTTGCTATACACCTTCCAGGAAGCGTTATGAATCAGTGCCTTGCTGTCTGATGTACAGTCAAGTCACAAGGCACTAAGCAATACTAGAGAAAAGAAGAAATGAGAGAACCAATCGCTCTAGCTTGGCTAAGTCACTTTTCTGTAAAATATCGAGCATGTCTTTCAGGTAGGAGAGAGATTTATTGGTGGGAAAGAAATTATTTGGTAGCCAATTATAAATTCTGTAGGGTTTTAAAAATATCTTTTTAATTCTGAAAATGAAGTTAGAGCTGGTGAAAAAGTGCCAAAACCTGGAGGCTGAAATCCTCTCTCTACCCAAAGGAAAGGTATGGCACTGGTAGCAGCAGTGCTAGTTTCCCCAGTGTTCTCATTCCTGTTCAGGTACGACCTTCTCTAGAGAGTGTTAAGCCTCTTTGCCTGTTCTCTCCTCGGGTTCTCTGCTGACACTACCAATTGATGCTGGTGTCTACTAAAGCAGTGCTTCTCAAAGCCAGTTGGCTGCTTGTTCAGGGAAAACCCCTGTCAGGCCGGGCCAATTTGTTTACCTGCTGCGTCCAGCACATCCCTCAGCCTGCGCCACTTCCCGCAGCCCCCATTGGCCTGGACCGCTGGGGCTTTCCCTAAACAAGCAGCGACCGGTCTTTGAGAAGCACTGCACTAAAGAACTGTACTGAGAACTTTTAGCTACTGAACAGCCATAATGATAACTTTGTGCCAGTATCAACCTCAGCCACATCTGAACTTGAGACTTCATCAGTGAAAGGCGTCACCATCCTATTTCAAATCCTCCTCCAGTTCCATCAAGTTATATTAAATCCACGGGAATCTAAGAACACTTAACTTGAACTCTGTTTGTTCCTACAACTCAGGAAATCTACTAAAATTGAGAGATAGTGTTAATAATATTTTAATCATTAAATGGTTTTTTATTATTAACAATATCCCCAGTGTAAGAAAACCCATGTTTCTTGACTTAGATTATCCTATTATTATTCCCAAAGACAACTACAGAGTGAAACCTTATAAAACAAACTAACTGAGTTAAATCTAGTAAGAGTAGCACCATAAGGAGAACCCCAAGTTTGAGTATCACATGGAAAAAATACTAGGCCTTTTAGGTTATGGATCCTCAGTTCAAGCTTATTTTGCAAGATAGACTTTAATGGGTTTTAGCTTAGCATATGGCACTGATACCATATTAAAGTGGGTGGCTCAGCAGAACTTGATTCATTCTGCTATGGGCAGATCCTAAATTAGACACTGAGAAAATAGCAGTTGGTTAGGTTAGCAAAATAATCACACTGTTGGGTTTATTTCAATGGTTTCGCTTTTTTGGAATAAAACCATCAATATATTTATGTGAATGCGAGCTACTAGTTTATACAGACAAATGTATGTTTAGAAATGGGCCCCATCACCAACCGTATAGCCACAACTTGCCTCTGCCCACTTTGTGTAGTTTGGGCTTGGATAAAATGGAATCTGGACCACAAAGCCCCTGTTTGTTTGGAGTGGAGGGGTTTAAACCAAAATAACCCTTGATTGCTCTAGGTTCATGTTTAAACAGCACCTTTTTTCTTTTAGCCATTTGGTCTGATGTACAGAACTCTATTTCCCCTTTCTTTCTAAAAAGCAAAACTTGACAAACACAATGAGGGAAAAAAATAAAACAAACCAATAAAACCCACACTGATGGAATATTATAGCTGAGCTTTTAGTTAAAATTTTGCACATTTGCATAATCTCGTGAGCTTTTAAATGTAATAAATAGTCAGTAAATTCAAACTTATGGCTCCCACAATCAGTGCAACTTGGCTACACTGCACTATATTGAGACAAAAATTCAACAACGTATACGGCAACATAAAATACTCCATATTTCCAAGGGAGCTGAATTTCAGTTGAAGTGGGAATCATGCTGAATTGACTTACTGGCAAAAGTGAATTCAAATGCTCAAGTACAATATCTTTTTTTTTAAACCAAGAAAAATCAAAGAAACCTAGAAGATACAACAAGGGTGCTCATTCCAATACTGTCTTTTTTGTATCTAATGCAAGTTGATGAGAAGCAGGGGAAGCGAGTCATACAAAAATAGATAGCATGCTACAGCTAAATTGAGTTACTCTGTATATTACAATGAAATACAAACACTGAATGAAAGACATGAGATAGTTATGTGATAGCATCTTACAATTCACCCCTGACACCATGGGTGTCTGTGGAACTTTTGCTAATTTCTGAATCTTTAGATGAATCTGTTGTCATCAAAGCAGAATCCTAATTAAGCCTTAATTTTCTGAATGATAGCTGAGCTTTTAGTTAAAATTTTGCGTCAGAATTTGCATGTTCTCATACATATCCCTGGTATTATGCCAGATGTATGTAACCTGAACATGACACTCTAAGTTCTAATATTAACCAGGTCTTGTCATGCAAAAGTCTAGCTTCAACACGCAATATGGATTGCAGCAGTGAACTTTACACACCCTCCAACTTACCTTCATACCAAAAGTAAATATTGTGATGATAATTTTAAAAATCAGAGCCAGGGCCAGCTGCCACATTGCAGTGTAGACTCCGAAGCCAGCAGGTCTGTCAGGGATGTCATCTACAGGCCTGGTCATGTTTGGGTCATTAATATAGTCACAGAGTTGTGAGGACTCCAAAGCACCACAGTCATTGAAAAGCTCAGAGATCAGCTCACTGGTGCTCCTCCGGGTGTATGGATTAGGATAGGCGATGATGGCAGTGATAGCAGTTACCACAATGACCTCTAGGACCGGATACTTCCCAAGCCTGGTTGTTTTGCGCCTCCTGCACCATGCAATGTTGCAACGGATAAAGAGCGTCCCCCACAGACCTCCAAAGACCCCAAGCAGAATGAATGGGAAAAGTTCAGCCATATACCAGGGGGTGTGGTACTCCACATAAAAAAGAACCAGTCGGCTGTTTCCAAACGGATTGATGGACCTCAGAGTAAAGGCAGCCACAAGAGCAGCAAAAAATGACCTCCAGAGGGTTTTCAGGGGAAAATAATAACTAACCTAAAACAAACAGAGACAGTGAATGCTTAACTGAGCGGGAGGTAAGGTGTTTGATTTAATTACTCTCTTTTCTGTAGCACCACAAGCCCTACTGCATTCCGTCTGTGGTTAGTCTGACTTTACATACATGGGTGTGTCTGCAACCAGAACGTGGTCACACATCTGTAAGGAAAGGCATTTTCAGACTTGAGGAGGAAATTGCGAACAATGGAAAATGAACGTGAGATGAATCATAAAGCAAGCTGTTGAACAGTTATGATCTCTAGACATGTGGTAGCAAGTTTCTGTAATCTTTTGTTAGAATGCTCAAGGCGTACACCTTTTCATATGGAGGCAAATGCTGAACACACACAGCACAACCATGCCTTTGGTTATCTCCAGGAGACTATTACTCCTCTTCCGCCAACATTATGCTAATCTACAGGATTACTTCTTATTGGCAACAACTACAGATTACATATACTTATATATGGCATAACAATATTGGGAAAATAAAAAGGATTCTTAAGGAAGGAATCAAGGGAAAGTATTTTTACTGATGCAAACGAATTCTGCAAACATACACTATGAAAGTGAAACACAGCTGATTCACTGGTAGCTCTTACCTCTTCCAGGCTAAAAAGTACACCACCAATTGGAGCACCAAAAGCAACAGAGACTCCTGCAGCAGCTGCAGCTGAAAGCACCTGCAACAAAAAGATTTGCATACAAGGCATGAGCCCTTTGAGTTGTTGACTATATTTAAGGAGAAAGAAATGACAATCTGAGTCCAAGCTCACCTCTCTCCTCTTTCCTTCATTCTTGCTGTACTTTGAGAAGAGGCTGCTGAAGAAGTTACCACAGCAACAAGCCACATGCACTAAAGGACCTTCTTTGCCGAGGCTGAGGCCCGAAGACACGACCAGAACCAAGGTGACTGTTTTGATTAAGAGTGTCCACTTCCCCAGGTAGCCCCTAATAATGAAACCACTCAGGATGGTTTTTATCTGGAAGGCAGGAAGAATAGATTGAAGAACTAAATAAACTTCTGCAACTTCAATTTTGCAAAAACAATTTAACAGCTATAGTAGACAAAGCATTGCTTGAAAGAAGCCAGTGATGCACAGAGCAAAAGATTAAGACAACTTTTCTACAGTGGTATTGTACTAGTGGTTAACATGAGTAGTAGGTAAACATGGCAACAATTTTACAAGCTAGTTATTGTGGGTGGACGCCTGCCTCTGTGAAGTCAACAGGATGCTGCCCATGTGGATTGTCTTTTAGGATCAGAGCTTAAGTCAGATGCAAATAAGTGTCACCAAAAAAAATAATAATAATAATAATTATAGTGGGGGGCAGATCCCATAAACAGAAAATGTTTTGTTATTTCTAAAAATCCCATCACAAAAAAATATTACAGTGCCATGAAACTGAATCTGGCAGAGATCTTGGTTTTAACAAGTGTCTCTTAATTTTTTTAAAATATGGATCAAATCTTGCCATATTTACAGACAAAGTCAACAGGCAAAAATCTGATTTGGAATTTACCTCTAAAACATATCTAAATTGAAGGTAACTCTAGCATATACACATTACTTGCCACCATTCTTAGCAGTGAGTTTTATTTTTCTACATCCTGTTCCAGCAATCCAGTCCAGTGGGACTAGGACATGGGGCTGGGTTGGCATCTGAAGTGGCACAGTTTCTGATGGGAGTTCCTTTACTGACTGCAGTGTAAAAGGAATTCACTGAGCGTGTTCAAGCAATAGCAGTTTTAGTGTGCCTTGTAGCCCTTTGAGAGGGAAGGAACTATGATTTACTATATGTTTGTACAGTGCCTACATTGCTAGAGTGCGTGACCTGGTTAGCTTATAGGCATTAAAGCAATATACACGTAAAATAATAATAAAAAATCCTTTACAAGATTATAGCACGAGTTAAGACCATCAGGACTTTAAAAGTGAGAACCAACTAAGCTGTGTCAATTTAAGTACACACCATTCCAAGTTCCAGTTTACATGGATTGATTCTCCCCCCTTCCTTTTTTCCTTTGTATTCTTCCCCAAAGATATAAAGAAATAAATCAATCTCTAAGAAAGTTTTCTAAAAGTACACTCAAATCAATATTGAAATTAAGTTTTTGGCTTTGGTGTTTGTTGATTTTTAAACTTCTCAAAATTTTGCAAATGAAAAGTTTTTCATCAAAAAGTGGCTTTTTTTTAACTTCTGACTTTTCTGACTTAATTATCAGAATTTTTATCCAAAATGTAATCAAAACCAGTAGACATTTTCATTTATTAAAATTCAGGTTTTCTGTAAGTGAAAATGTTTGATAATATTTTTATTAACATTTTTTTAAAAGTTACAACAAAAATTGAAAAAAAATTAAAATAGCTTCATATTGACACCTGAGCAATGGAAACAATGTCAATATTTCAGGAGGGTTTTGCAATTATTTTTTCCAACCAGTTCCAGATTTTTGATGAATCAGTTTTAGATTTCTTGGATTGCTCTCCTAGAGGTGAGGAAAGGAGCAAACAGCTCTGTACACTGAATTAAATCTAAAGAAGAAGGATAAAACTTTCAAAGACTGAAGCTTAAATTTAGACTCCGAAATCCATATGGAGGTTCTTAAACAATAATACCCAGCTGTTATTTAGCACTTTTTTTTAAATAAGTGTCTGACATGTTTTATTAAAGTATTGAGTAACCTGTAGATCTCCTTGATTTCAAGGTCACTCATTTAAGAATCCAAATATGGATTTAGGGCCAAATTTTCACGTGACTGGTGACTTTGGTTGCCTGAATGTTGGGCACCCAGCTTGACACACCCGATTTTCAGAAAATCAGAGCCTTTAAAGGAATTCCAAATGGTGGGCTCCCAAAAATTGAGGAGCTCAAAATCACTAGTTACTTTGGAAAGCTTGGTCTTGAATCTTCCTCTCTTCCCTTTCCCTCCCTCCCATCCCCTGCTTAAATCTTGGCCTAAACTTTTATCTTCTCCCTTATAATTGGAACATGTAATTGTATCTGCTGGACTTCCAGGCAAATATTTATGTGTAACCCACTGATGAGTATGCACTATGGCCCCCCTCTGTGTCCAATCGACAGAGGATATGAATTGTTACAGCCCAGCTAGGGAGTCTTGGATCTTTAGCTCAAGTTGTAGCAGTTCATGCTTTTAGCTCTGGGAATGTCCAGTTCAGTCCTTGGGTTGCTGGCCAAAACAACAGCCATTGCATATGCCTTTGAGTGGAGTCTAAGATGAAGAATTTAGATCGGTAACATGAACACAGCTTAGGCAAAAGGCATAATATAAAGACATGTCCAGTGGGGGGAAAAAAATTAAAATGCCTTGCTTCTGCTTGTTCATATACCAAAGGCATAGCTATACGATAGCACAGGTTTGGAACATGAAATGGTTTTTCAGTTTTTAAATTTGCATCCATCTGGAAGAAACTCACCTCTGGAATCCCAGAACCACAGGCATAAGGAGCAAACACCCTGACCAGGGAGACTGCCAGGAAAGCAAAAGATAGAGCCCACATAATGTACAGAAAATAGTTTAGAATGTAAGCACTTGCACCCTGGAAAAATAACAGCAAAAACACTGTTAGACAAATGCAATGAAATAACCTTATGTTTCTATTAGGATTAGGAGTGGGGTGGAGCAGGTTCTGTTCAATTACTGCAACACTAGTAGTATGTTTGAAGCTGCTTTTGCCTCAGTAAATGTGAACATTTGCACTTTTTTGTGCTCCACAAACGTATATAGATGCAGCATCTTAGTTTATTTAAATCAATCTATATGGTGTCTTTTGTAAGGTTCTCACGCACTGTACAAAATACCAAACTAAACACTTAAACAGTTGAAAGAAAAGGTAAGCACATATACACATATACACAGTCCAAATAACATCAAACAAATCTGGCACCAGGGCAAACCCAGTTACAGCCAGAAAAAAATACCTCAAAGGAGGGATTTGCAACGTACTTTAAAGTCAGCCAATGAGAGACAGCGGCTGGCCTCTCTGGGGACACTGTCTGAGATTTTCAAAGCCGGTGATTTAGCAACACTTCTCCATTAATTTTAATAGAAGGGCCAAGACCAGAACCACCCTGGCTAATTGTAATGATCAGGCAGGGACATAGTATGCGAAGTGATCAATCCAGTTCTGAGGGTTTCGATTATGAAGAGGCTCCCCATACTAAGTCTGATACCTTAAATTATATTCTTTGGTGTAATAGCAGCCAGTGCACCTCACAGAACATGGGTATAACTGAATTCCTCACTCTTATCTGAAGGTATAAGGTAAATGACTCATTCTGCAGTGGTCGCAGCCTCCAAAGCAATTTGAAAGGACGCCCAATTATGAATGTATTACAGTTGTTTATCCTGTGACAAAAGCATAAGCAATCATGCTGAGACCTGTACTCAAGATAAACAGATGGGCTTTCCCACCAGGATGGAAATGGTAATGGTAATAGCCACTCTAAATCACTGTTGTAACTGCGGAGTGAGCAGTCACTGGTTACCTCCAAGTTCCACACCCATCTCCAGTGACACGATTCTCCCTGGAATGGACATACAAAAACTGCCCAAGTTTTCCTCAAGACACTTTTCCCTACCCATGAGCACGACCTTGACCTTTTCTGTGTTGAGTTTCAACTGGATGTGTCCATCCAAATAATAAAGCCATCTAGACCAGGGGTTCTCAAAGTGACCCCTTTCACATAGCAAGCTTCTGAGTGTAACCCCCTTATTGTACCAACAGGGGGGAGGGATAGCTCAGTGGTTTGAGCATTGGCCTGCTAAACTCAGGGTTGTGAGTTCAATCCTTAGGGGGGCCATTTAGGGATCTGGAGCAAAAATCTGTCTGGGGATTGGTCCTGCTTTGAGCAGGTGGTTGGACTAGATGACCTCCAGAGGTCCCTTCCAACCCTGATATTCTATGATTAAAAACGCTTTTATACCTATTTAATACCATTATAAATGCTGGAGGCAAAGTGGGGTTTGGGGTAGAGGATGACAGCTCACAATCCCCCATGTAATAACCTTGTGACCCCTGAGGGGTCCCAAACCCCAGTTTGAGAACCCCTGATTTAGACACTCCAATAGCCAAAAAAGAGCCCATAATGGACGGATCCAATAGGTGCCATGGAGCTGTGATTCATCAGTCTAAAGATGACAATATGATGCATACCTTTAAAGGTTCTCCCTCTGCTGCCTGATGGCCCAGAACAGAGACAAGGGAAGCCTCTGCATGAAGACTAGTAGTGTCCATAACCTATATTTGAGGTTCTGGGAGTGCTTTTTCAGATGGGAAAGGATTAAGATGAGACAGTGCTGCGTGTGAGACAATCAAGGAAGTCTGTGTTAACTACTCCTATTCTGTTCCAGTTCCCAATGCTGAAAAACCTATGTTCCAATCTCATGAATGACAAAGCAGACAAGGCCATGATGGTCCCTGTTTGCCAAACATGCCATAACAATAACTAATTCTAGCATAATCCTAGAGATTTCTATCCAAATACAATATCAATGATTGGCCTTGCTGATAACAGCAGAAGAGCAGAGTGTTATCAACTGCCATGACCCAAGACTTAAGTCATAAATTCCACACTTATCACGGACACCCATCCATAGTCATAGTGGATTTTTATTGTTCCAACTGAAAAATGTTTATTTAATTGCCCCATGAATGTCTTCTCCCTAGTGCTTTCAATTAGAGACTCAATGGTAATATTCACTATTCCCTTAGAGCAGTGGTTCTCAACCAGGGGTCCAGGGCCCCCTGGGGGGCCGCAAGCAGGTTTCAGGGGTCCGCCAAGTAGGGCCGGCATTAGACTTGCTTGGGCCCAGGGCAGAAAGCTGAAGCCCCACTGTATGGAGTTGAAGCCCAGAGGCCTGAGCCCCTCCACCGGGAGCTGAAGCTGAAGTCTGAGCAACTTAGCTTCATCGGGCCCCGGGGCAGTTGCCCGGCTTGCTACCCCCTAATGCTGGTCCTTGCTTTTATATGCAGAAAAACAGTTGTTGTGGCACAAGGGGGCTGTGGAGTTTTTAATAGGGCATTGGGAGGCCTCAGAAAGAAAAAGGTTGAGAACCCATGCCTTAGAGGACAGTGTGGGTTTGCAGTCCCAGGGCCAGATCTCATCTCAACTACGCCAGCTCATCTGGTGAGAATTTGGCTGTAAAACATTGGGCTAAAGCAGCTATTTTGCTTCTTAATTCAATTAAGCTGTACCATATTTGTTTCTTTTGTCAGACTTCTTTTTCAAATCTGAGATGTAAAGACTGCAGATCTGTTTTATGTATTTGCTACAGACACACATACATATACTGCATTATACTTGGTCAGCCTAGTAGGATCCCACTTATTTTGCACGACTACCTCACTAGGGATAACATTCATCCTCACATTCTCCAAATATTTGACATATGAACATAAGAGCGGCCATACTGGGTCAGGCCAAAGGTCCATCTAGCCCAGTATTCTGTCTTCTGACAGTGGCCAATGCCAGGTGCCCCAGAGTGAATGAACAGAACAGGTAATCATCAAGTGATCCATTCCCTGTCGTCCATTCCCAGCTTCTGGTAAACAGAGGCTAGGGACACCATCCCTGCCCATCCTGGCTAATAGCCATTGATGGACCTATCCTCCATGAACTAGACACGTGGTCACAGGCAAGATTCAGTTCTTTTTTGAACACTTATAGTCATAAACTTTCGGAACTTTAAACAGCAGTTTCTAAAGATTAATAAGTTCTTTCAGAAGAGAAGTAGTAGTGACCCAGCCACACTTTTAGCTGCCATCACCAAGACCTGATTGAGGAAGGCACTTACTCACATGCTTAAATTTAAGCCTATGAGTCGACAGTCGGAGTCAACACTCTAGGCCAAAATAGATGGCTCCAGTGATTACCCGAGGCAAGTTTAGTCTCCACAAAGAGGATGACATGTATCCTACTTTTACAGTCTTCTCTGCTGGCTGTTTAAAGGAGTGGCACTGGCAGTGGAATAGGATAGTGGTTCTCAACCAGGGGTATGTGTATCCCTGAGGGTATGCAGAGGTCTTCCAGGGGTACATCAGCTCATCTAGATATCTGCCTAGTTTTACAAAAGGCTGCAGAAAAAGCACTAGCAAAGTCAGTACAAACTAAAATTTCATACAATGACTTGTTTATACTGCTCTATTTACTGTACACTGAAATGTATGTAAAATATTTATATTCCAATTGATTTATAATAATATGGTAAAAATAAGGAAGTAAGCAATCTTTCAGTAATAGTGTGCTGTGACACTTTTGTATTTTTATGTCTGATTTTGTAAACAAGTAGTTTTTAAGTGAGGTGAAACTTGGGGGTACGCAAGACAAATCAGACTCCTGGAAGGGGTACAATAGTCTGGAAAGGTTGAAAGCCACTGGAATAAGGGAAGGAAAGAGCACAGGATTGAATGGATGGCCCACACAGGTAACCTGTATAATAAGGAGTCGGGAAGAAAATATGGTCTGGTGCATAGTCTGATTTATTTTCATGTTTTCTCTAAATTAAATCTGCTTTTTGGGGGGAGGTTTCATAGAAAGACTATAATTAAAATAATATTGACAGATCCTATAGGATGTGTCAGAATTCATAGTGGCAACATATTTAAGGGGCTGAAAGCAGCCATAATGCCCAAAACCACAGGGAAGAAATGGTTTGCAAAAAAAATCTATCTACATCTAGGGCTCCAAAATGTCATATTCAGTTAGACATGATAAGCAGAGCCACAGCTGTGCATAAAATAGAAGAGTCTGAACAGATTACATCTGGGAAAAACCCTCCAAGAACTTTTTATGTAAAATGTTCTGTGAATTGTTCCCTCTGTACACTCAAGGCAACCAGTTCTTTTCACTGTGCTTGTGTCTGTTGTTTGGATGTCTTCAGCAAGGTGTAGTAACTTAAGCATGAGAACAAAAATCCCTCTCTGTACTGACTGTAATTAAATCAATCTTGATTGTTTTTAGAAGTTCTACAAGGCTTTGAGAAGCCTGCAGAGTTTGTACAGAGGTAGGACTGACTTTCTGTTGTATGTGGGCCCCTGATCCCTGATTGGTGCCTCTAGATGCTACCATAATATAACAACAATATTAATACAGTTAGATCTACTGACTATAGCAGCCAGGGAGACGCGAGAAGACTGAAGATCTTAGAAGCTCCGTTGGTCTTGGGGAGTCGCCAGAATCAGGTCAAACTAATATGGTGTCAAGTATCAGAGGGGTAGCCGTGTTAGTCTGTATCCACAAAAACAACGAGGAGTCTGGTAGCACCTTAAAGACTAATAGATTTATTTGGGCATAAGCTTTCATGGGTAAAAAACTCACTTCTTCAGATGCATCTGTTAGTCTTTAATGTGCCACCGGACTCCTCGCTGTTTTTGTCAAACTAATAGTTATTTTCACTGAAATAATACCCTTGAGGATCAGAAACCTAGCTTGAATATGGTGAAAATATTAACTACATGTGAACTAAAACACCCATCCAGCTATTATGCTTAATGCAATGCATAATATACAGTAGACCTGATGGTTGAGTTTCTGGTGCATATGGGTAAAACGAATATCCTTGAGGGTGTTTTCTATTTATGTCCTCCAAGAAATCAAGTGGCCTGCTGTGGATTTCCTCAAGACAGGGCCTATATCAATTATATGTTCCCCCTGGTTCTTCCTTCCCACCTCTTCTCCATCCAGGGAATTTCTAATAAACTACAACTTCACTCCAGTTCAACAATTTAGCCTGGGACAATGTTTATTTAATGTTACTAAGAAACAACTACCAGTCTATAAATACTGACTAAGACAGTTGAAATGCCATGCAAAGTGCCTCACCCACTGTACAGGAGCGATTCCTGCTTGGTATCTAACAGCGCAGCATATACACACAAGTTCCAGTGAAGTCAGTGAAACAACACCTCTGGAAAATTAGACCAGGCATGTCCACAGACAGTGCAGTCCAGCTAAAACTAAAACAACAGCTTTGGGGTTACTATTAAGAATGACCAAGTTGTTGTTGTACAGTGATGACAGGGTTCTTAGAGACTATATGGAGTTCCAGGTTAAAATTTCACTGCCAAATTAAAGTGAAGGTTGTGGTGTTCTCCCTGATGGAGTCAAACCTTATGTTTATTCTGCTAAATCCCTTAAGCCAAAGATGACTTATCCCATGAGCCCATAAGAGTACATCCAAAACATTTTTTTCCTGAATGAATGAGATTGTAGCAAGCATCAGCTATTTTTTTTAAAAATTGCTGGTGGAGGATACTCACATAACTCTGTTCTCCAGAGAGAGAGAGCGCACGAGATATTGGAGAACATTTTTCGAGCCAAAACTAATCAGGTCAAATTCGTGAATAGTTTCAGGTTGGCCACAACTGCATTTTTTAGCAAATAAATGGCTTGTCTGAAAATTTTCACCCAGATCTAAATGAGGTAATTCTTTTATTCTAGTAAGGATACATTCTCACAGACTTCGTCTCTGCAGCACACATACCCATGAGACCTGGGGCTTATAACAGGCTAAGCAGAAAATGTTTGTGGGAACCCCAGGTAACAATATTGGCAGTACATAACTCTCTATATTGGGGGTTGGGAGGCAGGCTGCTTAAAGAGAATATAACAGAGTAGAGGGGCGGGGGGGGGGGGGGGGAATATTCTGGGAATGGTTAGTATTTACCAGTCTCCAGCCTAACCAGATCTTGCATACCTCAGACTGGTTTACCAGAAGCTCAGACCATTTCTGCCACTTGGGACATTTGTCCCTGTCATCAAATGTGGTTTCATTAGATGTCCAGCAGCACTGCTCATGGCTGTACCAGAATGCAGATAAGCAGACACCCTCTTTCAGATCTGTCATCCAGTCTACAGCTAAATCTATAACTCCAGCTAACGTGCCTGAAAAAAAGATCATGAAATAAAAAATAAAGTTAAGTGGAACACACATTAATCTAATTATATTGAAACAAAACATATTCATGGATCTGAAGGACCAGTTACAATATGAGCATAAAAATGTGCCAGATAATTAGACTGAACAGCTGAAAGTTAGTAGGGAGGAACTGAGCTTCTCCAAAAATATCCTCTCTTCTTCTACATTTTACTGGGCAATGCTTCTTTTTAACACCATAATTCTTATCTTGGCTCTGCCCCTGATAAAATAGGACATCACATTCCAAATACAGACACAGGTCCCAATCCTGCACGCTGATCCATGCCAGCATGTCATTTGACTGCTGGAGTACCAGTGAAGTTAATGGGACTTCACACATGCAGAGAAATCAACGTATACATATCAGACTGCAGGAGGGGGGAAATTGTTCCACATAGTAGATGAGAGGAGGTGTGTGTGCGTGCACACACACACCTATTTCTGTTGGTCCCAGTACACAGATCTTCAAAATGAGCAATTTAAGTAATAAAAATAATGTTAAGGTCCAATCCTGATTTACTGAATTTTATGATAGTTTAGACATTAAGATCAATGGGACTATGATTTAGTCTTTGATATAGATACCTAATAGTAATTCAAGCCCAAGAATAAAAACATCCTTAAAATGCTTTCTTTATTAACTTCATCCTTCATTGCCAGAGTCAGCTTTTTCAAAAATTATACAGAGCAACAGTGACATCCAGTGGCCAAACAATGCTTGAGTATATGCCTTATGCTGTGGATTCCCAGAGAAGATCTTGACTTTCCTGTATAAGTCCTAATCAAACAGCGTAATCTACCATAGCTCTAGTATTGTGAAAACAGAGAAGTCACCTTAGCACCAATGCATTTTGCATCGTGCATAAGACTGTGAAAGCCTGTCTTCCACCACAGTAAAACCTCAAAGTTATGAGCACCAGAGTTACGAACTGCCTGATCAACCACACACCTTATTTGGAACTGGAAGGACACAATCAGGCAGCAGCAGAGACAGAGGGGGTGGGAGGGGAAGCAAATACAGTACAGTACTGTGTTAAACATACTAAAAAAATAAAGGGAAAGTTTAAAAAAAAGATTTGACAAGGTAAGAAAACTGTTTCCAGGCTTGTTTCATTTAAATTAAAGCAGCATTTTTCTTCTACATAGTAAAGTTTCAAAGCTGTATTAAGTCAATGTTCAGTTGTAAACTTTTTAAGAGAATAACCATAACATTTGTTCAGAGTTATGAACATTTCAGAGTTATGAACAACTTCCATTCCCGAGGTGTTCGTAACTCTGAGGTTCTACTGTGATTATTTTGGACTTATTCTACACTGATGTCTCCAGCTGCTGTTATTGAAAAACTATTACAATTGTATTCAAAAGTTAAATTAGAAACAAACTCTTTAAAGACAACTGAAAAGTTTTGCAATAACTTCAAAAGTACATCACATTTATTGTCACGTCAGCAAGAGGGATAATACTTGTCACCACTGTAAGGCCATATGACAACAATAAAGGATTTAAATGTGATATGGGAAGAATCTCTCTCCAAACTAAAGGAGAACACAGATACGCCAATGAGAGGTATGTGAGATCACTAGAGAAGCAAAGGGGAAAGCTGGTGTAGCAATCCAAGTATTTGCTTTTGTAGAGTTAGTTTGATTTTGTTGTTTGTTTGGTTTTTTGTGGCGTGTCATTTCTGGTTGCTCAAGTTTCTATGGAAACAGTGGGCCATATCCTAAGTCGGTGTAAATCACCATAACGCTACTGACCCCAATGTGCCTAGCTAAGTGAGTTTTGCAGTAAGCTCTATGATTTTCAGAAAAACCTCCCACTGATCAGAAGCTTTAACTGGTTCAAGGAAACACAAGATCTGGGACTGGCACAAGGAAACCTCTGCCCTGTCCAAAATGTGCAGAGTTCGGTCTCTACCTCAGCCTCTGATGGACCTCCCTATTTAGCTACACTTCCCAAGCTTCTCTTAAGGTACGTCTACCCTGCACCCTGCTTTTGGCAGCATGTCGAGTACATACACTACGCACACCCCCCAGCAGCGTAGAGGGTAAGGCACAGCTGCCTCCCCCCTCTGCCAGAGCCTTTCACTGATACACGGAGCTACACGTTGCAGTGTGGATGCCGCCTGCTTATTCACTGAGGCGTGTCGCTACACATCCCCTCCATGCTGCCGCCCATGGCGTGCAGTATAGACAGATCCTTAGAGACGCCTTCCACCATGCCCTGTCAGGTAAATCAATACTCGTGTCACTTCAGAGGTGGAGTAAACAAGGACTATAACAGGGGTGGCCAAACTTACTGGCCCTCCAAGCCGCATACGACAATCTTCACAAGTTCAATAGCCGGGGCACACCTGCCAGGAGCTGGGGCTTCAGCGCCATGGAAGGTGCCTGATGGGGCTCAGGGCTTCAGCACAACCCCCGGCAGCACAACATCCAACAGGGCTGAAGCCCCAAGACCCTCCTCCCCGCTGGGTAGAAGCCCCCATCCCACCACCCCACTGCAAGGCAGAGGTCCTGAGCTTCCCCCCACCCCACCAGTCTGGTAGGTGGAGAATGGGGGGGAGGGGTGCTGCCTTGAGCCGCACTTTAACAGTAAAAGAGCTGCATGTGGCTTGTGAGCCACAGTTTGGCCACCCCTGGAGTATAAGATTGTTTTTAACCTTATAAAGTGACTTGTCTAAGGTCACAAAGAAAGTTTGTAACACAGCTGGGAACATATGTCCAGACCTCTGATGTGATAGACTCACATTTCATCCATTACACTATGGTGCCTCTGAGAAAACTGCATAGTTATGCTAGCTGCAAAATGAGGTTGCTGGGGTCAAGTGCTTTGAGATCTGCTAATAGATGAAAGTGCTACACATGTGGCCTACTTTTCACATAAGAAAACTGAGACATGGAAAGGCTGAATGACCTGCCTGGGTAGTACTGTGTGCTAATAGATTAGGTAGAGCCCTATGAGCCAGAAAACCTTGTGCCTGATTTCCGTAAGTGCTGAAAACTCATCACTCCAGGGAAGTCAATGGGAGATGCAGCTGCTCGGAAACCTCAGAAAGTCAGGCTAGTTTAATTGCCTTTCAGTGAGACTTAGGCTCCTAAGTGCCTAAATCACTTTTGAAAATGGGACTTAGCCATCTAGATCCCTTAGGCCTTGCAATGCTGAGTGAAACAACACCTCAACACCTTTAAATATCAGGGCCTGCGTGGCTTTCCCAACGTCACACAGGAAGTTAGTGGCAGAGCCTGCCTCTCAGGCTCCAGGCTAGTTCCCTAAGCACTGGCCTTTTCTTTCTACTACATCAAGCCACCACAGTGATGAAGAAGTGTGCAGAAGACAATCTTGAGGGGTAGTTTGATGTGTTTGGACAGGATCGTTTGGTAAAGGGGATACTGGAAGGCACATTTCCCTAAAAGAGCAGAATTAAATGTGTTGTGTGTTGTCTGTGGTGTACAGTAGTCAAGGAAGTGGTAAGGTGTAGGTCTGTGAGTAGTTAATATCCATTAACTAAGCCCAACCTAACCACAACCTTTTCCCTAGCATAGATGCAGGATAACATGTTTTATTTCGATTTAGCTGGTTGAGATAAAAGGTGTTAACCTGTATCCACATTCGGGGAAAGGGTGGAGTTAGTTAACATGTTAACTAGCTCCATCCTAACCTCAACGCACCCATACAACATACATGAAGGACAACAATTCCATTTGGCATCAACTTTTGAAGTTTCAAAATATTTTGGTTCCACGTTGGAATGAGAGCGCGAGCGAGCATATGTTTTCACTGTACAGCTGGGTAATTGGGTACTGGCTTGGAATGTGGGGGAGACAGGTCCAAGTCCTGATTCAGAGCAGAGCTTTTCTTCCCAACTCAGGCAGAGCACTGACTTGAGCATTTCCCAGATTGGTACCCTAACCACCAGGGGTGGGTGGGTGTGGGTTTTGGGTAAATTTATGTGTCTCCATGAAACAGCATATTTTGCCAAAATTTCACTTCAACAAAAATGCTCCAGCTAGCTTTAGCCATAATGTTCCAGAACAGCTTTCAATCACAGTTCTAAACACGGATATTAAGGGTACTAACTTTACATTTGTTAAACCAGGAGATTCACACTAGTTTTGGTGAGAACATGGTGTGTAAAACTTGGCATCATGCTGTTTCCTAGCAGTCATAATCACATTGACATAACTGAGACAGCATAAAAACTATTCAAGGCCACTGTTTTAGGTTGGTAACATGAGAGCAGCTTTCCAAACTCGAAGACATGCTAAACTGAGCAGGAGACAGGAGCAACTCAGGAAATTAATGAATTTCCCATCTGAGTTTGTTGTTAAATATGTAATGTCTGTCTGACTTGTGAGCAGATCTGGAAGTCAGTCTGAAACTGGTTGTGTGTCTAGTCTTTTTTTTTTTCTTCTTCTTTTTTTCAGGCATATATAAAGAGATAACTCAGTCTACAATGAATCTAGTGCATTAGAGAACTATATTTTCATTGTACTCTACCAGTACTCTCCTCCTGCATCAAATTATCTATCCATGGAATTAAATTCACAAGAGCAAGAAAGGAACATGTGAATCAGAGGCTGAGATAGTCAAAACAGTTCAAGGCACTTCCACTCAGAGGCATGTTTTCAAAAGCAATACAGAAATCACATTACTTGTTAATAGCACTTTTTCTAGGTCAGCACTCAGTGTGAGACTTTCCAAGTGAAGCACTAAAACTGTGTCGGTGCATAACTGTCTCTTTATCTCATCCATCTTGAAAAGTTGGGGACCAGACAAAGTAAGTAAAAGATAAGCAGATGGCTCTGCAGGAAGACTGTGAGAGAGAGTTCCAGACACAGCACTTCTGCTATTGTGCACATACCTGCCAGTAGTCCTATGAGAAGCATTACAACCCATCCTGACCAGGCATCCAACAAACTCTTGATGAACTCCCATATGGATTCCTTACTTTTGCTTGTAATCTGTAAAAATACATACACTGATGCATAAGAGTTGGTTCTGTTGTGTCACATCTACAAGGCAAGACTCTTATTTGAACACATATGGACTGAACACTAAAAACATTGATTGTTTTTACAGAGCTCGTGATCAAGTTGTTTAAAGTGAATTTGTCCAACCTTAACAATTTTACTTATTATTTCAGCTCTAATCCACCAGATTCAATATGTTTTTTCTTCTTTTTTTTTTTTTTTCATATTGACAGATGAAATCCACGAGCAATGAAAGGCAAATTACGACCATCTTTTTGTAGGTCCTGCTCAAGAAACAGGGCGTGCACAATGAGATGATACAACAGTTTTGAAAACAACATTTGCCTGCTTTAGGTATAGATATAACTTGGGCTTTTGTTGATGAGTGCATTTGTGTTTGAGTCTGCATCTCTTACATAAAGTCATACAGTTTTAGGCCAGAAGGCACCACCAGATCATCTAGTCTGACCTTCTGTATATTACGATACAAACATCACCCACCCCTGCAAGCTAAACCCAACAACTGAAATTAAACCAAAGGATTACAGCCCACAGGAGACTAGATTAATGTGTGCCATCATGAGAGAACAGGAAGGAGTGAGATGGACCAAAGCCCAGGGCCTCTGCCATGGCAGAAAATGGATTAAGTGAGATATTCCCAGATAATTCTGGCAATTGACTTGCACCCCCATGCCTATGGGGCAAAAAAAGAAAGCTTATGCTCTAATAAATTTGTTAGTCTCTAAGGTGCCACAAGTACTCCTGTTCCCATAGGCACTGCCAATCTAGCCGAATATCACATATGGCAATCAATTAGACATGGAGCATATGAGCAAGAACCAGTGTGATGTCTTACCAGTGACTTGTATAATGGCATTAATACCTCTCTCTCTAGCTCTACTGGAAATGCTTCGCCTGATACATCCTAGGATTGCTTTTGCCTTTTTCACAGCCTCATCACATTAGTGGGTTATAGTCATCCTGAGATTGACCCACACACCCAAGTCTTTCTCCTCCTCTATTGCTTCCAACCGATGAGCCACCAGATTGAAGCAGACATTCTTATTGTTAGACCCTAAGTGCACTTTGTACTATTGAATTTCATCCCATTTCTATCACTCCAGTCTTCAAGGTCATGCAGATCTTTTTATGTAATATTCCGATCATTCTCTGTATTGAGAATGCCTCCCAACTTTGTATCATCAGCAAATTTCATTAGCACACTCCTACTCTTTGAGCCAAGGTCATTAATAAAAATACTGAATAAGGTTGGACCAAGACTGATCCTCGAGGAACTCCACTAGTAACCTCCCTTCAGTCCGGTAATTCATCTTTCAACACAACCCATTGCCTGCTCTCCTTTAGCCAAATCCTTATTCACCTTAAATGCTTATATCAATCCCTAATTTAACAAATAATTTCCCATGTGGCCCAGCGTCAAATGCTTTACTGAAGTCCAAGTATATTAGATCTACTGCATTTCCCATAGCTAAAAAATCAGTTATTTTGTCAAAGGAGGAAATCAGGTTAGTCTGGCCTGATCTATCTTTGGTAAAACCATGTTACGCTGCATCCCCTTTACCTCTATGACTTTAATTATTCTTTCCTTCATAATTTGTTCTGAAACCTTACATACTACTGAGGTCAGACTAACAGGTCTGTAATTGCCCAGATCACCTTTTTTCACTTTCTTAAATATAGGTACAATGTTAGCTAGTCTCCAGTCATATGGTTCTACCCCAAAAAGATATATTTATTACAAATCCTTGCAATTGGACTAGCAATCTCATGTGCTGGTTCTTTCAGTATTCTGAGGTGGGAATTGTCCGGTATGCCTGATTTGAGTGCATTAAGCTCTTTCTGTTTTTCTTCCACCTCAGATATGGTCATTTCCATTTCTAGACACTGCCTTCATACCCATATTCCATATTATCATCATTATTAAAACCAAGACAAAGTATTCACTTAGTTTTGGGGCCATACCTTGATTATCTTTCATCTCCTTCCCATCCACACTGCATAGTGGCCCAACCTCAACCATCCTTAGTCTACTTCTAGTTATACAGCTAAAAAACCTCATTATTTATTTTAATTTCCTTAGCAAGAACTCATTTAGCTTGACTTTTAGCAATTCTCTCTTTATTCGGGCATTTTCGAACCTCCATAGTGTAGCTTTCTTTGTTGATTAATACCTTTTCCAAATCCTTATAGGCTCTCTGCTTACTCCTAATAACCTTTTTTGAGGTGATTACACTGGTCTACAATTTTTGAGAAGTCGTCTGCTTCAGAGATAAAATGTGCTATTTATTATGTATTTTGATGTGCTGAATTCAAATATGACAATTAAAACAACTGATTGGCTACTGTTTCTAAGATATTTAAGTTTTTACATTTTATGTCTACGTATATTGTGTAGATAGTAGAGTTTTAATCATAAATTGTAAACCTAGGTCTTTTCATGTGTTTATGGTTGCTTTACATGATAATATTTCACCTGTCCTGTTTATGGAACACTTTAAAAATCAGCAAAAGGGTTATATAAATAAAATGTATTATGAAACAAAAGGCAAAAAACTATTCTGTACATAGTTTAGTCCTATTCAGTGTCTACTCGGCACGTCTTGGCTTGTCTCTTGTATTCATTAAATGGACCATCTCTTGTCACTGTCTAGCAATAGTCTGCAAGTATTGATGGGCTCCATTTGCCCTGATAGCGTTTCTCCATTGTTGCAATGTCCTGGTGAAATCATTCGCTGTGCTCGTCGCTCACTGCTCTGCAGTTCGGTGGAAAAAAATCTAGAGGAGAGTGCAAAAAATGTATCTTTAGTGACATGTTGCAACCAAGGCTTTTGTATGCCTTGAGGAGGTTTTCCACCAACAACTTGTAGTTGTCTGCCTTCTTGTTTCCGAGAAAATGTATTGCCACTAACTGGAAGGCTTTCCATGCCGTCTTTTCCTTGCCACGCAGTGCATGGTCAAATGCATCATCTCGAAGAAGTTCACGAATCTGAGGACTAACAAAGACACCTTCCTTTATCTTAGCTTCTCTTAACCTCGGAAATTTTCCACGGAGGTACTTGAAAGCTGCTTGTGTTTTGTCAATGGCCTTGACAAAGTTCTTCATCAGACCCAGCTTGATGTGTAAGGGTGGTAACAAAATCTTCCTTGATTCAACAAGTGGTGGATTCTGAACACCTCCCAGGCTCCAATGACTGTCGGAGTGGACAAGCTTTCTTGATGCAGTGGGAATCTCTTGCATGACTATCCTATTCACGAAGAAAACAGCAGTACTTTGTGTATCCAGTCTGCAGACCAAGCAAGAGAGCAACAACCTTCAAATAGTCACAAAGCTGCCACTGATGTTGGTCATAGTTTATGCACCTCAAAAGTTGTTTCATGTTGTCATAGGTTTCCTTCATATGGACTGCATGACCAACTGGAATTGATGGCAAAACATTGCCATTATGCAGTAAAACAGCTTTAAGACTCGTCTTCGATGAATCAATGAACAGTCTCCACTCATCTGGATCGTGAACGATGTTGAGGGCTGCCATCACACCATCGATGTTGTTGCAGGCTACAAGATCACCTTCCGTGAAGAAGAATGGGACAAGATCCTTTTGATGGTCACGGAACATGGAAACCCTAACATCACCTGGCAGGAGATTCCACTGCTGTAGTCTGGAGCCCAACAGCTCTGCCTTACTCTTGGGTAGTTCCAAATCCCTGACAAGGTCATTCAGTTCACCTTGTGTTATGAGGTGTGTTTCAGAGGAGGAGGATGGGAGAAAATGTGGGTCCTGTGACATTGATGGTTCAGAACCAGAAGTTTCATCCTCTTCCTCATCTGACTCAAGTGAGAATGATTCTGGTGCATCAGGAACCGGCAATCCTTCTCCGTGGGGTACTGGGCGTATAGCTGATGGAATATTTGGATAAGCCACAGTCCACTTTTTCTTCTTTAAACACACCTTTCCCAACTGGAGGCACCATGCAGAACTAACAATTGCTGGTATGATCTGTTGGCGCTCTCCAAATCATTGGCACTGCAAAAGGCATAGATTTCCTTTTCCTGTTCAACCACTGGCGAAGATTTGTTGCACAAGTGTTGCAGCATACGTGTGGGGCCCACCTCTTGTCCTGATCTCCAATTTTGCAGCCAAAATAAAGGTGATAGGCTTTCTTAACCATAGTGGTTATACTGCGCTTTTGTGATGCAAAAGTCACTTCACCACAAACATAGCAGAAGTTATCTGCGCTGTTCACACAAGTACGAGGCATCTCTGCTCACTTGGCTAAACAGAAATGTGTCCCTTTGCAAAATCAAACACTAATAAATAAAGAGAGCACGATACTGTATGATTTCTAGAGCTAATATAGGGCAATTTGTTCAGCAGAGTGATGTAAGCTTCTTTATGACTGCATCATCCATGACTTCGAGGCATAACATGATGAAATTCATATCATGTATGACGCAATACCAGCTTCAGATTGCATCATTCATTGTTTTGCCTAAAAAGCTAGTACTTTCCAAACCCAGTCATAGATTTATTCATAGATCCAGTCAAAGATGTATTTTAGTCATTTCTGGTTTAAATTGAGATTCCTTCCCTTTATAACTCACTTATCCTCCGCCATTCCCAAGTCAAGGGTTGTAATATACTGACCCAATAGCATATCTTGAAAACTAGAGCCAATCAACAATTTTAAGCATCATTTTCGTTCTCAGTGACCCAGAATTAGTAAAGTTTGACTACATTTATTTCAGAAGCATTTTGGCTGTAGAGCAGTGTTATTTATCCAGGTGGGTCTACAACCTCTCTGTTCAAGTTTCCTCCCTCTTACTTGGGATGCAAATTTCCAAATTTTTTGTATAGTTGATTTGAAAAAAATGACAACCCTCCTCCATATTTAAGCCCTTAAGCTCCTCAGTCCAGCTGACTTTTTAAACGAATTCCCTTAATTTTCCAAAGTCTGACCTTTTGAAATAAAAGGTCATAGTTAACGACTTGGTTTTGATTTACCTTCCTATGTCTGTCAGTGTCACGCGACTTCTCTCTCAGCCAATCAATTGTGTGGAAGTCCTCATATGTCCCAACATCAGGGAAAGGCTCATCCAGGAAATCCATCAGATTGCCAGAACCATTCATGTCTCCTGCATTAACCATATTAGTACCTGTAGGAGGAAAAAAACACAAATTTAGAAAATTCATGCAACATATCCCTTTGTTTCAAAACAAAATTATTCAGAAAACCCTCGACCCTCCACTACACACACAATGCAAGAATGGTGGGAGCATGAGATAACAGGTCTTGTTTAAAGGAGCTTAGTATGTATGAAAAGTAATTGTTTCTAAAGCCTACATCAACGGAAAAAATACATGCACCCTGAGCAAAATGTTTGCATAGAATTCCTAGTCCACTAAACCGGGATGGTTTCAGAATTCAGTTGAAATGGTGCACATCAGACTATGTCTGAAAAAGTAAGCATAACCTTACAAACTAGCCGCTTGCAGGACACTTTATAGTCAAAGGGGCCACATTGGAAAATAAGCGGTGGTACTTACCTAGAATCCCAGCTCTATCCATTCATAATGGCAAAACAAAATGACACCCATAGCACATCACACAAATCTTCATAACATGATAATCACTCTGACGATCTAGGGGATTTACTAGGATTGCCAGGTGTCCAGTTTTCAACTGGAACACCTGGTTGAAAAGGGACCGTGGAGGCTCCGGTCAGCACCACTGAACAGGCTGTTAAAAGTCCGGTCAGGTGGCACAGCGGGGCTAAGGCAGGCTCCCTCCTGCCGTGGCTCTGTACGGCTTCCAGAAGCAGCGACATGCCCCCCCTCCAGCTCCTAGGTGTAGAGGCAGCCAGGAGCTCTGTATCGCTGCTCACACCCCAAGCGCCAACTCTGCAGTTCCCATTGGCCAGGAACCATGGCCAATGAACTGCGAAGGCGGTGCTTGTGGACGGGGCAGCATGCAGAGCTGCCTGGCCGCACTTCTGCATAGGAGCTGGAGTGGGGACATGACACTGCTTCTGGGAGCTGCTTGAGATAAGCACTGCCAGGAGCCTGCACCCCTGACCCCATTCCACGCCCCAACCCTCTGCCCTAGCCCTGAGCCCCCTCCCACTCTCAGAACCCCTCGGTTGCAGCCCGGAGCACCCTCCTACACCCCAAACTTCTCATCTCCAACCCCACACCAGAGTCTACACCCCCCAGACTGAGATCTCACACCCTCCTGCACCCCAACCCTCTGCCCCAGCCTGGAGCCCCCTTCTACACCCCAAATACCTCATCCTTGGCCCCACACCAGAGCCCTTACCCCCAACCAGAGCCCTCATCCCCTCACACACACACACCAACCCCCTGCCTCAGCCCAGAGCCCCCCATACTCCAAACCCCTCGACTCCACTTCCCATCCCGGAGCCCTCTCCTGCACCCCAAACCTCTCATCCCTGGTCCCACCCCAGAGCCCACACTCCCAGCTGGAGCCCTCACCTCCTCCCACATCCCAACCCCCTGCCTCAGCCCTGAGCCTCCCTCCTGCACCCTGAACTCCTCATTTCTGGACCCATCCCAGAGCCCACACCCACAGCTGGAGCCCTCATCCTCTCCCACGCACCAACCCCCTGAGCCAGCCTTGTGAAAATGAGTGAGTGAGGGTAGGGAGAACGAGCAACAGAGGGAGGGAGGATGGAGTGAGTGGGGGATGGGGCCTCAAAGAAGGGGAGGGGCAGGGCCTCAGAGGAGGGGTGGGAGAGGTGGCAGGGCAAGGGTGTTTGGTTTTGTGTGAGTAGAAAGTTGGCAGCCTTAGGAATTACAGAGGGGCCACCTGACTCCAGGATATAAGAAACAGGACTCACCCAGTCCTCAGAAAACATTTAATAGTACAGGGCTTGGGAAGAGGCTGCAGGGTAGAGGCTGCCCTGGAGGATTGTAAGCAGGGTGGGTGGCTTCTTCAGCCCAGCTCCACAGAACTTTCACAGTTCTGGGCTGATTGTCTCAGTTACTGTCGAAGGCAGGGTTTTGCCAGACTCATTACTACCTAGCCCTGAAAACCATATGTGGTTCACGTAACCCACACAAGCCAAGCATAAGAAGGTTCACACAGCACTACTGTACATCTCTCTCCCCAAGAAGCTTGAGCAAAGGTATTTTAGCTGGCTGGTCAAGTACATATAAGATGCAAGCTCTGTTGGAAGTGCAGGTTCCTATGTGGCCACTCAGGTGATAGTTCAAAAAAGACTGCCCGTGCTCCTGATGAGGTCTGACAAGTGGTGGGGGTGGTACCAATTAAATAAACTGCTGTAGACACCAATTGCAATTTACAAGGAAAAATTAGAGATAAATATGGACTTTACAGATCCTTAGGTACCCTGACAGGAGCAGTTCTGCAACATTTGGAATTCCTTAGCAGAAAGAATGTCCTTTTGCTATAGATTGATACGGTAAATAAAATCCTGAACACCTTGGATCATATTCTGCTCTCAGACATCAACACACAAATCCCACGTCTGTCAATGAGTGCTACACATGTACAGGTAAAGGCAGAATCTGGCCCCCATGAATTTCTTAGGAAATTTACTGATTCCTATAATTAAAACAGGCAAAAATGTGGCAGACCTGTCCCTGGTGCTGTGCTCAGCTCCTCCCAGTCCACCTGCCTGTATTTTTTATTTTAAATTATATTTAATCCCTCTTTTTCTACCCCTTTAATTTTTTGTGGTAGGAACATACAGGACATAAGCACCCGAGCTCAGTTTTCTGAATTTCTGTTCCTTTGAGCACTGCCAATTAGGGACTTTTCTACATCGATAATCTGCTCTGAGCAGACAACTGGAGAAAAAAAAAAAAAGCATAATCTTACAGGGAGTGCAGCAGCCACGGTGACAAATTTATAGAAAGTCTTAAGCGCAGAAATCAAATAATCTTCAAGCACCATGGCATGTTTATCTGAAAATGAATCAACCTAGGGAGTCCAAAGGTTGGGAAGGACATGAAACCCAGACAAGGTGTCCAACACAGCAATGCAATGCATGAATAATTTGCTGCTGGACTGGCTTTTTTAGTAAAAGTAGCAGTGAAAGAGTGACACTGAGAATAATGGCAGATAACCTAGCGGATGGCAAAGACTCTCCTGCACATACACAACTCATATCTTAATCTCTCTCAGGTACTTATATGCCCCCTATAATCATAGTATCTGAGCACCTCACACTTTTTAATGGATTTATCCTCACTACACCCATTAGGTAATCGCACTCTATTATCCCCATTTATCAGCTGGAAACCTGAGGCACAAAGACTAATGTGACTTGCCCAAGGTCACACAAGAAGTCTGTGACCGAGCCGGGAACTTAATCCAGTTCTCTAATGTCCCAGGCTAGTACCCTAATCCCTGGACCATCCTTCCACTCCTCATCCAACACTGATCACTTCATAACCAAAGACTATGTGTTTTGTGGCTTGGCACCAGCAGAGTACAATTTTGGATGTACGTGACCTGCCACAGTTGTGAGGATGATAAACTGGATGCGACTCTGGTTGTAGATTTAAATGTGTTTTTGTTTTGTGGTTACACTGCTGGCCATGGTCAAATATTTCCATGCCATTATTTACTGTTCCCTGTGAATTTGTGTGCCTGGCTGCTGGAGATTCTCAGTGCTGTATGTCGATATCACACTCTCACAATGAACACACAGCTGTATTTTTTTTTTAATTGCCCACTATTTCAGCTAGTTCACCACATATCATCTATTCATAGAAAATCAGCACTCCATCTAACCTGCATGTTTATTAGTATTGCCGTTGTGCTGGCGAATGTCATGGTTTCAGGTCTAGCTGCATCTCTGTCCCTTCCCGGTCTCTCTGAATGCATCCCCTCAGGAGGCAGGCTTTGTGCTTTTACCTACCCTGAGGGCAGAAGTCCATAATTCTCTCCCACTTAGACTGCACCCTGAACTACAATGTGTATCAACTGTGCTTGCCCAGCAGGCCTGACTGGACTTAGTACCTGTGATTTTTCCCTTCAGGAGTCTGTGTACACAGTGACCCAAAGTTATTTTGCCAGTAGGAACAAAGCATAGACAAAAAAGGATTTTAAAACAATAGTCTATGTCTATCTTACCTAAAGCCCTACCATCCTGTGATGGCAACCTAGGTAGCCCTAGTTTCTTCAGACACCTTAGCTGGGTCCATATAGTCCCTCCAAACAACTGCTCCTCTTGAGAGTGTGTTCCTTTTTAAATTGATATATTCCTTCTGACCTTCTGGTTTCCAGGCCTTTTCTTATCCTGGCATTATCTCTTAACAACCCTTCAGTGTTTGCTTAGGGGTGGCTTATCTTATTCTTTTCCCTCCCTGCTTGTTTTTCCTTAGAGCTCTTATTAAACTAAAACAATATATTCATACACTGAACATCTCAATAACCACGTCAACATACTGTAGTAATAAATTATTACAGCATAGTTCCACTTCCATCACAGTGAGACCATCAGACTCCAACAAAATGCTGTTAGATGTTTACAGGACAGTGGTGGCAAGTCCATTCTCAGCATCACATCTTTCCTAAAGTGTGGCACCCAGAACTGAACACAGTACTTCAGCAGAGGCCTCACCAGTGCCGAGTAGAGTGGGAAAATTATCTCCTGTCTCTTATGTATGACACTCATGTTAATACACTGCAGATTTATATTAATCTGTTTCACAGCTGTACCACAGTGTTGACTCAGATCAATTTGTGATCCTTTTCAGCAGTACTACCACCTCACCACTTACTCTCCATTTTGTAGTTGTGTAGTTTTGTAGTTGTGCATTTGTTTTTTTCTTCTGAAGTACTTTGCACTTATTTTTATTGATTTCAGACCAATTCTCCTATTTGTAAAGGTCATTTTGAACTCTAATCCTGTCCTCCAAAGTGCTTGTGCCCCCTCGCAGCTTGGTGTCATCTGCAAATTGTATAAGCATACTTTTCACTCCATTATCCAAGTCATTAATGAAAATATTAATTGCACCAGACCCAGGACTGATCCCTTGGGACCCAACTAGATACATCCTCCCAGTTTGACAGCAAACCATTGATAACTAGTCTTTGAATACAGTCTTTCAACGAGTTGTGAACTCATCTTACAGAATTTCATGTAGATCACTTGTTTTTTTCAGCTTAAAAACAACCCATGAAGGAAATCCGCATGCTCCGATGAACTTCTAACCTCAGTAAGTGCCTACTGTGAATTTGACAGCATTTCCCTGGGCATGTTCTGATAAACCAGACGATTTTTAATAATTAAAAAAAATTAAAAAGTGAGAAGGCACCATTATGTAAAGCTGACAAAGAAGAGGTCAGTGCCTACAAACAAGCTGATAGAATTCAAGACACCTGCACAGCGATGTAAAAAGGAGCATTCTGGGTGTTGATATGCACATAAGCACATCAAATTCTGTATGGATTGTACTCATCATTTGTAAAATTTTGTTTTATAAAACCACATGGAGTTTTTGAGTTTTAAGATGCTTTTCTGCACTCTTAAATGGATGAATTCATCTTTCAGAAAAAGATGTACTTCACAAAAATGTACTTCAGAAAAAGCCAATTGTATACTAAATTGTCACCTGAAGCCAGGCCCTCTCAGAGGTCCAGAGAGGCCCAGGGCACTTCCAGCTTTTGAGCCCCCTAACCATAATAAAAATAAAAAATGACAACACATGAAAACAAAATCAGGCACAAAAAAAAAAAAAAAAGACAATTTGAATATTTTTGTATTTAACAAATGCTTTTCTAGCCTTTTTATGTGCAAATGCACTAACTAGTGAGGAAAAATCTAGCTTTCCTGCAATGTCACAGTTGATTTTAAGCATGGAGAGCCCATTCAAATGCTCTTATCCCAAGAGAAAGGGATGATATATATATATTAAACACAGCACAGATACAGACAGAGATAATGGTCAAAAATTTCAAACATGTGTCCTCATGAAACTCATTGTACAAGATTGTCCTCACACATTTTCACCTTGAAATTTTCACCTGGGCCTATAGACCACGAAAGCCTATGATGATGGCCAAGCTACCAAGCTAGGGCTCAACCAACCAACCAACCAGTCACCTCTTTTAACTACCATATGAAGATAATAATGAGGAATTCTCACACATAAATAATTCCTTAGTCAACTAGACGTAAAACTATAGAGACACTGAAATGTAATAATTCTCTACCTTTCAACACACACTTGATCTAGCACCAGCCACTAGTAGTGGTTTGTTTATATAATCAGCTGATCTGAGAGGACATATTCATCGCGGTCTAATCTTGTGCCATCAGAACCGATATATTTTTATTAATATTTATGAAATTTTTTAACTCTTTAATATGACAAAATCTATATCAGTTAACAAAAAAATGATGTCTTTAACCAAATCACATCTCTTATTTGCTTAAATTTGCAGCTCTAAGCTGAGAGTGTGTGTCACATTTTGGTCCGATAGGGATGTGCATAAAAACAAGTTGCAAAACTTATCAAATGCCAAAAAATTAGCAAGTGTCTAAATCTGAGGTCCCCTTTGAGCTTGAGGCCCAGGCCAAATGGCCCTTCTGGCCCCCCTCTGATTGGCCCTGCCTGGAGCAAAGTTTTACAGATGGGTGATAAAATTATGTTTAGAGTGGAAAATACTGAAACTCTCAGCTTCGTAGCATTGTTACAATATGTGCTAATGTAGAAACCACACACAGCTAGAAGGGATGTATGAGTGAAATGGTGTTCTAGATAGGATGGTGATTGATTTGATTAAAGTATCTTTGCTCTAGCAAGGACAGACTAGAATGTCTTGCAGCCCAGAGCAAACTGAAAAGCATATTGACTGGAAACAACTAGTTAAAAAGCCATCAAAGGAAAACCCTTGGCTGTAGTTTATTGCAACTAGACATGTTAGTTCCATGGTACATTCTCTTCATCCTGTTTTCTGTTTTAATTGGCCACATCAGAGAGAAGCAGACAGTGGTTTTATTAATGAAATTCCAACAAGTTTCAAGTTACTTTCAACATATCACAGTTACTCAATTACTTCTCTACCTACAATATTGCTATCAACTATAGAAAACTCACCTTTATGCTTTATTGTTTCAATCTTTATATTATTTATCTTGAAGATAAGAATCTGGGTTTGCTGTATGGAATTTGTGCCCCTTGCAGCTTTTGGAGTCATTATTATCTTCAGGTGATTTTGTGTTTTAACAAAAGAAAGAAATGAGACTGAGGGAAGAAGGGACCTGGCTGGTGAAGAGTGAGGTGGCATTGTAAACTCCTGCTGTTTATATTTGTAAGGATCGTCTTTTCTAAAGCATCCAGAACGCTATCTTTGCCCTATGCCAAATGTGGTACTAGTTGGCTGCCATGCAAGCACAACATAGTGGAGTTTGCCTTGGGATTTCTCCATGGTATGGTATGTTGTGATAGCGACTTAGATATTCTTTGAAGTGAGATGGCCCGGCCCTCGGAATGGCCAGCCACAGCCAGCAATAAATGAGGAGACAGCCTCAATGATTTGGGTCTGTTGACATAAGATTCTGGAAAAGTCCAGTGTATGTAACTTCTTTTCTCTCAATGTAGTGTGGGGCTCCAGGAAGAAAACAGATAGGATAATGGATTGATTTAGGTAGAATTCTGAGACCACCCTGGGGATGAACTTGCAGTGAAGTTTCAGCACTACTTCATTCTGTGAAAGGACATTGCGGGAGGGTCAGCATTTAAATGCTTAAAGCTCATTCAGTCTCCTGGCCGAAGTGATATCCAGTAGGAAGAGAGTATTCAGTCTGAGATGAAGTAAGGAGCATTCTGAAAGGGATTCGAACGAAGGCCTAGGAATCTCAAAAAGATGATGCTGAGGTCCCAGGAGCAGGGTTCTCTGACCAGTGGATACGTACATAACAGACTCTTGAGGAACTTTGATACTGCCAGAGAGAAAATGGAGCATGACTGTACTGGTGGACGGCATCCTAAGATCATTGCAAACTTGATGGAGTAGAATGAGTTGCCAGGGTGCTACAGATGCAACAAGTAGTTGAAGATCCATGGTATCAAAGCATACGTGGCTCTGCTGGGCCAGCCAAATTGAGAACCTCATCCATTTAGATAAATAAATCCCTCTGGTGGAGGTCTTCCTGCTCTATAGCAAGATCTCTAGGACTTGCCTAGAGCAGTTCCTGTCCATGGTTACTTAATGAGACAACACCCAGGCTGTCAGGTGCAGAGACTTCAGGTCTGGATGGAGTATCTGATGATAGTGCTGTGAGATCAGGTTTGTGCAGTGAGAGAACTGGATCAGCTGCTGAACAGACATCTGTAACAGGTCTGTCAGCCAAAACTGCCTTACCCAGGATGGGGTTATGAGAAAAATCACTTTTGATGTTGGAAATCACGCTGGGGATCAGGGAAATTACAGTGACAAGACATAAAGAAGATATGGGCTCCACTGGAGAAGGAAGATGTTGGGCAATAAGCCTGGGCTCATGCCTCCTTTAGAGCAATAATTCTGGCACCTGGCATTAACCTTGGTGGCAAACAGTCCCTCCTGGGAACCCCCAGCCATGGGATATTGGTTCTACAATGCATCTCTGTAGGGACCACTTGTGAACAGTCACCAGTTGTCTGGTCAGGAAGTCTGCCAGGTTGTTGCTAACTCCTGGAAGGGAAAGAGCATCTCTGCTACCCTGTGTGGTGACAACATATCCAGAGCTGGATGGCTTCCAGAGAGAGGGGAGATGAATGTACGTTTCCGTGCTTGTTTACATAGTGCATTGCAGACGTGTTGTCTGTCAGGGTCTGCACTATGGAGTTTTGAAGAACAGGCATACTAGCCTGATGGCTCTGAATTCCAGGAAAATGATATGGACCAGACATCTTTTGGGGACCAGGTCCCTTACATTTTTGATGGTCCAGGTGGGCTCCCAACCTGTGCCTGATGCATCTGTGATTAAAGATATTGCCTGGGGGGCGGGGGGGAATCAGAGAATGGCACACCTTCCACACACATTTTTGGGTTCCTTCCACCATTTCAGTTCTGCAACGATGTGAAGTGTAACCAAAATCTTTTTGCTCATTTGGTGTTTCACAGAGGGACAGATTTAAGGCAGTCTCAAGTGAAGTCTGGCAAGTGGAGTCATATCTGACCTAGCAACCCCAGACATGTCCATGCTATTGTAATCAGGTTTGATTCTAGTCCGAGTAAGAGTGACTGCATCAACAGGAACCGGTCTTTGGGAGGTACACTCCTGCCACCATGGAGTCAATCAAGACTCCTATGAACTATAGTCTGTGAATATAGTTTGTGATAGGGTTAGAGACAATTTTTCATAGTTCACCAGAAGCTCTGAGAGAACAGGGAGAGGGTATATTCTAGGCTTGTTGCCATCTCCTGCAGGGATCTGCCCTTGATCAGCCAATTGTCCAGGTAAGAATAGATGGGAATGTCCTTCTTCCTGAATTCTGCTGCTACTTCATGAAGACTCTTGGTGTCATGGAGAGTCTGGATGGTTGTACCTGGTACTGGGAATGATTTGGTCCCACTATGAGTCTTAGATACTTCCTGTGGATCAGGTGCATAGCTATATGGAAATATGCATCCTCCAAATCAAAATCCATGAACCAGTCAGCTGTAATGGCCACTCAGGCCTGGTAGAAAGGAGCAAGGCGATTCCCAAAGGTGGGTGCAGGTTCCAGATTGACTCCAGTATGACTCGACTCTCCAGTCAAATCTGCTGCCTCAGAGGGGGCTGGGTTAGACAAAGAGGCAGAAAACTGGCACTCCCTAGAGTACTTGGGCTTCTTTCTTTGTGGGTACTGTGACTGTCAGCTTCAGGAGTAGGACACTGTCCTCTGGTAATTCTATGACTTTCTATAGAGGGCCAATGGGTAAATCCCTAAGGACTGTAGTGTGGCCCTTGAGGGAGCAGAGTGCGGTGTGTGTTTTCTGTCTGAAGAGCTCCATCTCTTTGAAGGGCTGATCCTTTGTAATAGCCTGTATTCCATATGGTACCTTCAGATACCTGATGCCATGAGATCAGTTTCATAGTGACAGCTGTAGCCATCAACCTTGAGGGCATATCAGATGCATCAATGGCTGCCAGTAGAGATATTCTCATGACCAACTAACCCTCCTTCATGATCTCCTTTAACTTACCCCTGTTTCCTTGTGGGATATAAAATAGGACGTGAGTGACCCTCTCCAAGTGAGGAAATTGTATTTGTTAAACAGAACCTGGTAGTTCACCCACCCAAAGCTGCAGTGAGGATGACAAAATGTGCCTTTCATCCATAAAGGTCAAAGGTTTTGGGATTTTTGTCTGTACGTATCTCTTTTGTGATTTTTCCTCAGCTGCCAAAACAACCAGGGAACTTGGGTTTTGGATAGTTGTAAAGTGCCCCTTTGGGGGCACCTGATCTCTCTTCTCTGTTCCTTTAAAAGTGGGAGGAAGAGTAGGGTTTTACATGGTCTTTTGCCCAGTTCCAGGATCGACTGTTAATAGGGAGGGAAATTCTGGCCAATGTTATGTGGCACTCAAAATGTCAAAGAGTTGGTGAGACTTCTCTCATATAAATGTAGTCTCAATATCCAGTGTGACAAAGTTCCTCCTCTATCTTGGTGGGTCCTGCGCTTATTGGCGGATTTTCTTGCCTCAGAGATTCACCATGTGGGTTGGGGAACAGCCCAGAGATCTTCCCCTCTGGAAGAACCCACAGTCCAGGTAAATTGGGAGGTTTGGGGGGAACCCGGGCCCGCCCTCTACTCCGGGTTACAGCCCAGGGCCCTGTGGACTGCAGCTGTCTATAGTGCCTCCTGTAACAGCTACATGACAGCTACAACTCCCTGGGCTACTTCCCCATGGCCTCCTCCAAACACCTTCCTTATTCTCACCACAGGACCTTCCTCCTGGTGTCTGATAACGCTTGTGCTCCTCAGTCCTCCAGCAGCACACCCTCTCATTCTCAGCTCCTTGCGCCTCTTGCTCCCACCAGCTCCTCACACTCGCACCACAAACTGAAGTGAGCTCCGTTTAAAACCCAGGTGCCCTGATTCGCCTGCCTTAATTGATTCTAGCAGCTTCTTCTTAATTGGCGCCAGGTGTCCTAATTAGCCTGCCTGCCTTAACTGGTTCTAGCAGGTTCCTGATTACTCTAGTGCAGCCCCTGCTCTGGTCACTCAGGGAACAGAAAACTACTCATCCAGTGACCAGTATATTTGCCCTCTACCAGACTCCTGTAATCCACTGGTCTGGGTCTGTCACACGAGGGTCTCCACAATATGGGACAGGAAGTCATTAAAAGCTTTCAAGTTGTCCATCCGAGTGTCAGGGATGGTGTCATTGCCTCATCTGGCAATAAGGATGACTCCTTGGGTGGAGACAAGGTTGATGTAATCCTTCTGTTGCATCTTGCTCCTGGAGGTCCACATCTGGTTTTGGCATGAACAGCCCGGCTAATGATGCCACTGGGGAATGGGATCTCCTCCTCTTTCTGGAAATGTGGGAGGGGGATCTGCTCCTGGATTCATGAGACGTGGCCAGGATGGCATGCCATATGGGCACTGGCTTGGTTGTGGCTGGCCAACCCAATGCCACTCACATCCCATTTGGGGTGGAGCTGCGAACAACAGCTCCCTGGTTGGTGCTTTCTTTGAGGGCAGAGAAGACAGATTTGTACTTGAAACCAGTGAAAGCAAGTACACTGGTGATAGTGAGGAGGGATATATCTTCTCTTCAAACAGTGGTGCCATAGGGCGATAAGGTATCAAAGGCCATTTCCAGCACCAGTCACCTCTTTGGAATAGGGAACATCTCTGGACATGATCCAGTGTCCTCCAGGTGTGTATTAGAGCATTGCTGGGTTCTGAGGTTGGTGCCTTGTCTCTTGTTCCCTGTGCCATTCCTGCTCTGATCAAGAACTCAGAGGCTCTGTGCTTTGAGAAGTGATCTTGTGTTTCCTCCTTCCAGGACTTTCCTTCATATTTGGTGCTATCCTGGGCTCCGTCCAGCTCTGTGAAAGAATGTCAACTTTATGTCTGAGCACAGATGCTGGCTTTACTCTCTGGGATGTTGGTGCCAGGTTCATCCATACTGAGGTGTCCAGTACTGAAGATTTCATTGATGTTGAGGTGGTTGGTGTCCAAGACACCAGGTCTCGTTCTGCCAGTGCTCTCTTTGCCTTGTTTCCAGTGTCCAATCCTAGAGTATAAGGTGTACTCACAGGAGCACTGGCTGATGTTGATTTATCTCGCCTTGATCTGGTAGTGATGGTCACCTCTGGGTCTGAAGCAATCCAAACGGACTGCCCCTGCAGGCGTAGCTTGAGCCAAGCCTCCCTGGATTTGTGGAGGAAAAGGACTTACACACAGAGCATATCTATCTGGGTAGAAAAGCCACCGTGCCCATTTTTGACAGGGATCAGTTCATAATAGGACAGGCAGGGTTTGGAGTCCACCATGGGGCATGGTGGCTGGTTCAAAGTGGCTGGACCTCTGTATGGCAGAGTTGCTGATAATGTCCTAATGAAGAATGAAGGAAGATTTTTTCACAAAATTGGAGAAAAAAATATTTTGAAGACTCTCTGAGTAGTAGCAGGTTGAACATTTGCCAAGTTCTGTCTTGTTGCCATGGGAGGGTTGCAATGACTCTGTCCTTTATGACCTCACATAGGGGCACAAGGAGGCAGAGGGTGTATGTGCAGCCCTGACAGACACAGCTAGTCAAAAAAACTGATCTTGCATGCATGTGCACCTACGTCGGAGTACACACGGACATATATTCATCAAAGAAAAAGTCATTTCTATATTTAATTTCCAGTATTTTATGAACACCTTTCATACTTTCAGGTAAAGATGCTTACTTTACTCTAACCCTCAAAAGTATCATGATGATGAATTTGCCCACAGCCCTGATACAAGAAATATCTCTTTCCCCTTTTAAAAAATCTTTCCATATCAACAACCAATATACAGACAGGAAAATGACATTATAACAGCTACATGATGCTGCATCATTTTCAGTGCACTTGAAGGTAATTAAAAGGTTATGGAACATTCTTCTAAATATTAAAGAAAAGGTAGTGAGTGATGATTTACAAAATATGTTTAGTGAAGGCATGACTGAACCATTGGCATGTTAAACTGCATTTTAATTGTGTTTAAAAATACCTGTGGGCAATGTAAAGCTGTTGGTTTTCAAAGTCATATTGATTGATCTATTGACCTTCCGTATCAACTTAAAAAATTTAAAAGGTAATTTAATTAGAACAGTGCCTCCCTCCCCCAAAGAAAACAGTACAAGCCTGTTTGGAAGCATGATATAGCCTAAGAAAGTGGAGACCAGTTAGATTTGGACAACCCAGGGAAAAAATAGGAGATTAAAACTAACATTATTATTATTATGCTTCTGGGTCTATCACAAAGGTCGGCAACCTTTCAGAAGTGGTGTGCCGAGTCTTCATTTATTCACTCTAATTTAAGATTTCACGTGCCAGTAATACATTTTAACGTTTTTAGAAGGTCTCTTTCTATAAGTCTATATTATATAACTAAACTATTGTATGTAAAGTAAACAAGGTTTTCAATATGTTTAAGAAGCTTCATTTAAAATTAAATTAAAATGCTGATCTTACGCCACCAGCCTGCTCAGCTCACTGCCACCCTGGCGTTCTGTTCACCTAGGTCGGCAGAGGGCTGATCAGGGCCTGCAGCCGGGACCCCAGACCGGGGGTGTGTGTGTGTGGGGGGGGGATTGGGGTGTTTCAGGGGTCAGGGCAGAGGGCTGGGGTGTGTGTGGGGGCAGTTCAGAGATCAGGACAGAGGGCTGTGGGGGGTTCAGGGCAGAAGGCTGCGGGTATGGGGGGTGCAGGGCAGAGGGCTGAGTGTGCGTTGGGGTGGGGGGTTTCAGGGCAGAGGGCTGGGGGGTGCAGGGCAGAAGGCTGAATGTGTGTTGGGGTGGGGGGTGCAGGGCAGAAGGCTGGGGGGTGCAGGGCAGAGGGCTGGAGGGTGTGGGGGGTGCAGAGCAGAGGGCTGGGTATGTGTTGGGTTGTGGGGGGTTCAGGGCAGAAGACTGAGTGTGTGTTGGGGTGTGGGGGGTTCAGGGCAGAGGGCTGGGAGTGTGGGGGGTGCAGGGCAGGGGGCTGGGGGTGTGGGGGGGGCGGGGCAGAAGGCTGAGTGTTGGGGGGTTCAGGGCAGAGGGATGGGGCTGTGGGGATGCAGGGCAGAGGGATGGGTGTGTGTTGGGGTGGTGGGGGTTCAGGGCAGAAGCCTGGGGTGCTCGGCTTGTGGGGGTGCTCCCAGCCCCCTGCCCTGAGCGGCTCATGGCAGGGGGCTGGAAGGGATATGTCCTGTTCCACCCCTTTCCCCCAGGCTCCGTCCCTACCTCTCTCTGCGTCCTCTACAGAGCTGTGTACATGCTGCCGCTTTCTCCCCCCACCCCTCGCTAGGGCCATCAGCTGATTGGCCAGGGAAGGAGAGGAGGAGGGGCAGGAAAGCACCACGCTGGGGGAAGAAGGGTGGGAGGGGGAAGCTTGGCTGCTGCAGGACTAAGGCTTTACCTCCTGCCCCCGCAGGGGAGAGCGGTGGGGGTTGAGTGGGGCTGGGACCGCGGCAGGGAGCTGCGTGCCACTCAAAATCGGCTTGCGTGCCGTAGGTTGCCGACCCCTGGTCTATCAGGAGAAAACATACTACTATATTCTACAGCACTCACCTAAAACAGCAGCATCTCTACAGAGATATGAAGTGGTTTGAAACATTACTTTTAAATATTGTGGTACGTTTTTATATGGGTTGGTTACCACATATAAAGGAGTCTCCTGCTATGGATAATACCCTGAATAATCTCCATGGAAAAAATGTGAAGCTGCAGCAATAATGAAAAAACATAGGGCATAGCATCGCATGGGAGAGATTCTGGAAGAAAGGAAAAACACATGGGATAATCACTGGAAATTTAAGGCACAAAGGGAAAGACGTGCTCCAGATTAAATCATGATCTCCAGCCATTAGCTCTCAGCTATTCCACCTAAGGACAAAAGCATAGTGAGGATAATAGAGCTGGCCTTAAGAACAAGCAAAGCAAGTGTCCACTGCTGCCTCAGAATCCATGGACACTCTGAAACTCACCCTCCAACACAATCTGCATCTTTGGCAGCATGAATGTATGGGGAGGCAGTCTCTCACTGCCAGGCCTTCGCTCCTCTCTGCCAATGGGAATGGAAGGAGCAAGAATTTATGGCCCGATTTCCTGTCTTCTAGCTCTTGCCAGGCGCCCTGTAAATCATCAGGCTGTCCCTGCTAATGCCAAAACACAGCCTCACCTGTGATGGTAGCACCCACTATATTTAAGGTTAACTTCTAGCTTTCATCTTAAGCTTTCTCCAGGCACTTCCCTTTTCAGTTTAATTGTAAGTCTTTTTTCAAACAAATTCTTTTTGGTCTGAAATATGCTGTATTTGGTCACAGCTTGAGTTTTCTTGGAAAGTTTGAGCAAAATTGGTTCAGCTGTTATGTCAAGAAAAAAAACCCAAAACAAACCACTTTCCCCATATGTTCCAAGTGGAATTTTTGCACTCACATAACTCAAAATCAGCTCAAGCTAAAAACATCAAACACAGTTTGTTTTGTTGTTCCCAGTGAGACTTAAATGTCAGCCCAAGTCTGAAGAAAACTGGTTCTGTAGATTTCAACTTTATGTGCAAAGTCAGCAATTTCATACACAGATTTTAGAATTACTCTATTTTGGGTTTTTCAGGTTGTGTTATTAAAGCTTCTTTAATAAAGAATGTCTCACAATTAACTTTTGTTCAATTCAGGGAAGAGAGCTCTGTGGTTTAGCACCAACTTCCTCCCTTTTGTCTTTTAAAGGAAACAGGGAAATTTAATTAAACAAAATCGGGAGATGATGCAATGTTGTGGTCGAGAAATGAACACTCAGAAGTCAGCTTTCAGAAGTTAGGATTTCTAACACACCATTAACTCTTACATGATTCACATATATTATTTTCTAGTCTTGCTTTCTCACTAAAATTGATCTTTATTCCATTACTGTTTCAGAAGGTCTGCTTTTGAGCTCATTAATTTATAATGCTTTTAATTTAATACTTCAGTTGGCTCTCTCTGCAAAACTACCTCAGTTTGCATGGAATCCTCAACATCAGGATTCAGGCACACGGGCTGAGCACAGTGGAGAAGCTCACACTGCAAATCTCTGTACCATGAATAGAAAAACTCTGTTTCCAAAACTGTTAGCCAGGAACCTTTCATTAAATTAACTCAAAATACGTTGCTTGATTCCTTCCTTCCCTATAGGATCTTTCTGAGTGTACTCTGACTATTGCACACGAGTATTTCTTTATTCTGATGATAGATTCCCCCGTGTCAACACCCACCAACCTGTAGCCAAGGAGTACAGACAGGAGTTCGTCAAGGTCATTACTGACTCAGTTCTAAGCATTGTTTTTGAGCTAAGTATGACGACCTCTGCCCTACTCAAGCCATTGCTTTTCTCTTTCAACTGAGCTCACCGCTTCCATTAAGCTTTTGTCCAAATGAGCAGTGGGTTGCATTCCACATTCTTACAGGAGTCACCTGCAAGACAATTGCCTGGAATCCATGCAGTACACAGTAATTAAAATGGGGTTTGAAGAGGAACGGGATCCGTTTGACTCTCTTTATGGAAACAGATTTTAATGTGATCCATCAACAGAACTGGTGTGATGAAGCCCAAGGATATTACTGCTGAGAGGTAGAATGACCCCAGGACATGGGTAATTACACATTTGCAAGCAAACAAGGATTTCAAGAATGATCATACTTAAGCCCTTCAAAATAAAGAGTACAAGTGAACTTAGGCAGCAAATACTTTTATGAAAGAGAGGGGACTAATGGATCCAGCCACAAAGAACGTATTTCAGACTTAGCAGAGACATGTGTCCTGGTATAGCCCAAGGTCCAGTGTGCTTCAGCAGCAGCAACCATGGGAAAGACAAGTTGTGGACTACCAACGTTGGCATGTTGGGAGAACATGGAACAGAAAGTCCCCTCTGCCCTCCTAGCATGACGTTTCAGCACTGACTGAAGCTGGGAGCATGTAGGAGGCAAGCAGAGAGGAGGTTGCTTGATTGGAATGCTCTTCTGTATTTCTTTACAGAATAAAGCTTTCCTGGTAGTTTGTCTGAGTGGGCCTGGTCTGAGGTGAACACACAGACACACAACACAGTACACACAGGGGAGCCTCAGGCCCAGTTTCCTAAAGTGGTGTAAAAAAAGGCACAAGGCCTTTTACTCTACCTTGAGCAACCTCCTAGTGGGCCAGTGAACAGGAGGGCGACTACATTGGTCAAGAGATATGTCTCTAGGCAACATACTGGTCTTCATATTAATGTTAAAACAATTGCATTTCTGTGACTTTTTAAAAAGTACATTTTTTTTTTTTTTTTTACACACACACACACACACACACACACACACACACACACACACGGCTGTGAAGAAAAGCTTCAGCACGTGGCCCCGGAAGGCTTGAAAACCCAGAGGCACCCCCACAGCATTTTAAAAGCTTGTGATTTTCAAACAAATTCATGACTGTTGAATGCTTGGGGATAGCAACAGTAGATCAGGGCTGCAAAACATGGGCCACTGGCTACATCTGGCCCCAAGGACCCTTCTCTCTAGTTGGCAGCTCACACTGCACTTCTAAGGTCCCCAGCTTGCAGCTGCTTGCTTTGCAGCTCAAGTGGCAGGAGAGAGTGGGGCGGGAGTGGGCGGAACGGACGAGGAAGCTCATGCCTGATTGGGCACAGGCAGCTGATCTGCTGTCCCCTGCTGTTCAGCAGTGGCTCTTTGAGCAGCTGCCACTACTGCTACAATGTTCCCCAGCCAGAGCTCACAGGAAGAGGTTGTTTTCCAGCCTCCCCCTCAGGCCCTCTCCCACATGGCTGTGCCTGATCTCTCCTTAAATTCTTGCTGCTGCTGCTTCTCCCTCCCCAAGGGAGGAGTAGGGGAAATTCCCCAAGGCCTGGTCTACACTGGGGGAAGGGGGGAATCGATCTAAGTTATGCAACTTCAACTACGTGAATAATGTAGCTGACGTCGACGTACTTAGATCTACTTACCGTGGTGTCTTCACTACGGTGAGTTGACTGCTGCCGCTCTCCCATCAACTCTGCCTGCGCCTCTTACCGAGCTGGTGTACAAGAGTCGACGGGAGAGCGCTCGGGGATCGATATATTGCGTCAATACTGCCCGCTGATCCAGCCAGTAGTGAAGACATACCCCAAGTGTTGGGAAAAGAGAAAAAATTCACTACTAGGTGTGGGCCAGGGATTGCCTTATCAATGGACAGAGGAAAGGAGGTTTCATAAATGCATTTGCTTTTTTAAAATGTCCTATAAATGCAGCATTTATCATTACTGCAGTCGGACAGCAAAGTTAGCCTCCCACTTGAAAACTTTTTACCGCCGGCCCCAGAGCTCTGATTGAAACGGCTCTTCAGCCCTCAGCACACAAGGTGACAGCCCTGCACTACGTAGGCCACTACTAGACTGTTCTGTTCTTTCAGCTCTTGTGAGTCTAACAGAAACAGAGACAGTGAATGAACAGGGTGTGCAGCAAATCCTTTCTACACAACCACGAGGAGACAACATGAGCCAGTGGCATGGCACTAGAGTGGGAGTCAGGGGCCTGGCTTCTATTGCTGAATCTCTCACTGACTTGCTGTATGACCTCAGGCAAGTCACTTCACCTCCTTTTTGGGTTCAGACTCATAATTTTTGAACGCTTAGGGATGACAACACTGAGCACTAGATCAGAGCTGGAAACATATGGGTCACTGGTCACACCCAGCCTCTGGGAGCTTACACTCCAGGTTTCTCTTCTTGCACGTGTTTCTTATTTGCAACTAGGGGGAACCTTCCTTTGTGAAGCACTTTGAGGTCAAGGGGTGAGAACTGCTATATAAGAGCTGAGCATCATTATACGGATTTTTTGCCAAGATCTGGAAGTTTTGCATTAGCCATGAGTCATTTCCTGGTCTGCAGTCCAGAAACATAGGTGCTGGAACTAGGAAGGCTAGAGGTGCTGCCGCACCCCCTGGCTTGAAGTGGTTTCCATCATATACAGGGTTGATAGTTTGGTTCAATGGCTCTCAGCACTCGCACTATACAAATTGTTCCAGCGCCCCTGTCCAGAAATACCTAATTTGAAAATCATCATTTTTTAAAATTTTTAACATCAAAAGTAATTGGTATCTGAATCTATGGCATGATTCATTTCAGTGAACAGCAATACACTCGTGGGTGCCCTACGCAATAGCCAAACAATACAGCAGAAGGATAATCTACGTGACTGGAAAGTGGAGTTTGAGGGCAATATTCTGCTTGTATTATGCACACAAAACATCTGCATGGGTCATAGGGATAAAATGTACTTAGCCTGGTATCTTATCATTTTGCTGGATGGAAATGCCTGACTCATATCAGCCTTGACAGCTTTTGTTCCCACCAGATTTTGTTAATGAATTCAAGTGTTACCACTGGAAAAATAAATTAAAGTTCGCCTTTAAAAGATCAGGGCTGAAGTCCTCGTGCATTTTTCACACAGGCAAAAAGCCACGCTAGTGGGAGCCAAGCACTATGGTCTATATTAAACAGGAACATATTAGCACAGTTTACATGCGAGAGAGAATTCACACAACTCTCTTGTTGAGATTTCAAGGAGGTTTGAACAGATAAATCCAGTATTGGAAGCACCAGAATGCCCTTAGTACAAGTTCATTAATATGGCCATTGGGAATGTGTTCACATTGCTTTTAGTGCCTAGGTGTGGAAAAATGAAAGATCTCTGGAGATGCTTTTCTCTACAAGATTTGATTTTGTCTAAAATGTTTTTTTCAAAAAGGCTTATAGAGCTGAAGTCTCTTTAAGACACATTTTACCACATAGCCTTTAATGCTTTCTGGTGCTATATTAGATTTTAACTATTAGTGATAGTGGTATGCACCCATTCAAGTTCTTCCTTCACTAGGACATACAATACATTTAAAAACATGACACAATCAGATTTCCCTCACAGGGATGGACAGAGGCGCGCACACACACACACACACACACACACCCACCCACCCACCCCCCCCACGGCATCTCTTTTCTTGCATTTTCAATAGTGGGAAAATATGTATGAAGAAAGGGAATTTCAAGAATCAAAAAACTTCCTGCATAATCTGACTAATAATTAATTTGACCATTTCCCTGCTCCTGCCGCTGCTGCTGAGTCATCATCCATTCTCTGGCAAAGACAGACAATTATTCATCAAGGTTCTTACAAATGACTGAAAGCAGGATAAATTCTCTTCTTTGACTGTCATGCTCATAAGTGATTTTGATGTCTTGCCTCCTAAAACTCCTGGCATTTGCCATTATTTTTAGTTTGCTAGCAACAAAAAACATTTTTAAAATGAACTAGAAAATAACAGAGTAGCAAACATTCCCCCCACCCCGAATGATTTATCTTCATGTATTTTCATTGTGTGCAATTACAGCAGAAGGGAAAAAAAACCTCTGGAATTTGAAGTTTTGCTCGATTACCACTTTAATTGTGACTTGAATAAATTCAGGTTATATGACTAGGACTTTGGGTTAAATAGCAAGAGGCTGCTAGCCTTCTCATGTCCCCCTCCCCCCTCCATCCCTGATGAATAATTTTCATTGCTTATATCGGATGACAAAATCCTTGCAAACAAAAACCATCTGACATCATGCAAATCAATTATGCAAGAAACCTACTGGACTAGGTCCTTAAAAATACTGTCAGCAAACAAGTAAAAATCCTCCCCATTAAGATCTGCTAACCCCAGTCCAATTTTCATTTTTTTAAAAGACTAGAGACATTTCATCTCTATACTAATTTGCTTTATGTGTGGGGAAAAAAACAGGGAACATAACCAAGACAGTATTGCTATGCCTCTCTGTACTGATCTAGGCTGATGGCTGCTAATGTAAATAGATAATTTGACACTTATAAGAAGGGCCCATATTAGGATACAGGGCCCATTTCAGGACAATGGGCCTTCTTCAGCTTTAAAGCTCCATCTGGCAGCATTGCTGCTAGAGCTGTCAGCCGGAAGAGCTGTAAAGTGCAAGGAAGCAGCCCCTGTACCTGCAAATCCTCTGCTTGCACAGAAACTGCTCTGCTCTATTTTCTAGTGTAAGATCTGCCTAACAGAGGTTGAACTCTAGGATGACCACACAGAAAGAGACTGGCAAATTAGCTTTTGGATAATTGTCTCTTACCTGCAAAGCAACATCATTTAGCCCAGTCCCACAGATTTTGATAGCATCCTTTCGTTACTGGTATGGCTGCAAAAGCAATGATGTCATGGGGAGGAAGCAGTTACAGTCACGTGATTGCATCCTCCCTCTGTAGGGTATCAGCTGGGAGAGAGAGAGAGACAGTTTGTAATCCTGCAGGAATCAGTCGAGGCAGTGAAAGCTCGATCACCCTTTTCTACACATATCATGTTGTGACTTACAAAGCTCTATTAATCAAAATGGATGACTAGCTATTTCATACCCAGGTTGCTTTTCTAAAAAGAGATTATGATTTTGTCACAGCAATAATAAATCATTGTTAATGAAGAAAAGCTAAGTAACTATGAACTCATGTGTCCATACGTTATGAGCAATATTGCTGTTTATTTTATAGAAATACCCCAAGGCCTCGTTACATATTTCATAAATATGAAAAGTTACTAATCACAGTAGTTTGAAAATGGCACAAACCACAATTTTATAATTTCTCGCATTCCTCTGACATGCTTCTCACCTTACTCCTTTCCAAATCTATCCAAAAATGCAGCTGCAAAAAACATTTTTCTCCCACCATTTCACACCCTCGTTGAACCCTTTAACTGACTCCCTTTATCTTCCTCATGTTCAAGCTTCCTGTCCTTACCTCCAAAGTTCAATACTTCCCTCCATCTATGTTCTGAGCTCTTCTTATTCTCCCATTTTGCTTGTCCATGCCTAACCATTTATCTGTGTATCCTTTGCCTACTCATCTTTCTCCCCCTCTCTCTTCCATGCTGCCCCTTGTGCTTGAAATTGTTCTTTTGCTATGTGCCACATGTTTACCCTCTTATTTGTCAAATTCCTGTTTAAGTTTTTTCCATGGAATCTTTTACTAACAATTCACTTAAAATACATTAAATAGCTTAAAAAACCCCAAAACAAAAAAAAACCCCAAACCCGCAATCTTCATTGCTCTGACTTTCAAATCATTGGTCATCCAGCAGATCACATTTGGAACCATTCTCTAAGGACAAGTTTGGACTGAGTTTTACTCTAATTACAGGACCATTCTGAACACACAGGGAGTTCTCTTGTTTTAAATAAATGTTTTTATAAGAATTATGTACGCCTCTAGATTTACCTTTCACAGTACATAGTTCACAATGAAATTTTACAAAATATACTACATATACATAATTGTGTAAAAGCATGTTACCAATTTTTTTATGTTTTATTATAGCATTACACTGACATTATTCATCCTCCCTTATTTGAACATACATTTGGTTTAGCCTTAATGATCTTCAATGAAGACCTTTTCAATACCAAATAAGAGAGTAAACACAGCAACGTTTAGGGTGTGTCTTAAGTACTGCACTTTTATTACCATATTCTCTTTGCATCCCCCACAAGTCTCTCGCTCACTTGGAATATGCATTTTGAACTGGCCCTCAATTCCACTAGTCTCTTCATGGTCAAAGCCTTCCTCAAAATCCACTTCTGTTGTGATACAGTACCTATAAAAAATTAGCTACCTAACAATAGGTAGGATAAAATAGTATGTTTGCACTCAGGGAATCATTAGTAGTCTATGGATGGGGCACACAGAGGAATTCCACCCAGACCCTTTTGGGTTAACAAAGCAGTTCTGCAGCAGTTCTCTTTGCATTTATGTAGAACATTTGGGGCAGGTCAAACAAATAGCCAGCAGGTCCATAACTATGTATACCCAACTGGGCCAAATCCTTAGATAGGGACTGCATAGCAGGTGTTACTGTAAACAGGAAACTGGATTAGTGACTTCAGAATGGCTACACAGCTGCTCCAAATCTGGGCTCTAGGTTGAAGGAAGTGCCCGTCTCCCTGGTTTCCCAGGCAGATCCTCTGACCAAATCCCATTTACATGGACTTTAAGTGCCAAGATCTACTCTCTTACGCAGTCTGCTATGTATGGGTTTTCTCAAACATTTTTTTTGCGTGGACCACATCTTAAGAGAGAGACTGGCTTATGATCCACCTCCCTGCACATTCATGATCAGGCAGATCACCATTCCCCCATCCTCATTCATAATCATGTAAGAGCCCTGTGCCAGTTACTACAATTGTGTGCATGGAAAAGTAAAGTATTTAGGATCGGACTTTCAAAAGTGCTCAATACTGTCCTAACTCTGCTCTACCTGGAAACAGGAGTAAAACTCCAATTGATTTCAATGGAAGCAGCTAGGCTGTCCCATCTCTTGAAAATCCTACCCTTAAGGTACCTGGAGTTTCGTTTAATGGAGTTTAGCAGTTCAAAATAAGGAGAGCAAGTACTATGTGACCCATCAGTTCTTTATAGGCCACATCTGAGGAACCTCCTATTACATACAACATAATCCTAGCACCATAACTCTGTCCATAAGCAAGGGAGAGAATGGCTTGAATCAAATGAGCATATACCAAAGGGCTCTCTTTTTGTGTAGAGAAGCTTCCAGCAACTACATTATGAAATGGACCAAACAATCTGCTCAATTTATATTCTCATATTGAATGGGGGAAAAGCAGTAGTACTGTATACATGATGGTTTTTCTTTGAGGAAATAGTTTTGTTTTCCATATTACAAAAGTTCTTGAGTATTTTAAACATTCTCCCCGTAAATGGAACCTTTTAAAATCTCTCAGGTCTTCTAATTGTGGAGTTTCTTTACAGTTAAAAAGTACACTGGGTTCGTAATGAACATAGTCTTCCTCCCTGGGATAAATCTGATATTTTATTATGCTCAACAGGACCTATAGTTAACAACATACATAATCATCTAAGCCTTAGAAGAATCTTGTCATCTTTATGTAACACTTACCTTGAACTATCATCTTGCAATATATTTACCATTGTTTGAGTAAAAGAAATACATAAAACTTTGTTCTCATACCATGTTGCAATTCCAACATATCTCCTTTAACTTTGTTGTTGATCTTGATGGCAGCAATGAGTGAAGGCTAAAACTTCCAAAGTCTATTTCCAGTAGACAGGTTAAAAATAGTCTAGCTCTATTATACCCATAATGCCTTGTAAACAGTGAATTGAGAACAGCATACGTTCAGTGCTATAAATCCCCTCTCTGCTTATGCTGCCCAGGGTTACACAAATACAATCAGGTCACCACCATTCTGCAGCATAGTGATCCACTATCTTCCACGTGTATTGTATATTCATTTTCAAATTGAATGTATAGTCTTCAGAAAAAAATGTCCTAGTGTGGCTTAGTAATAGGTCAATCAAGCTAGGAATGAAACTCAAAAATTAACTTCTACTGTATATCTTACTTCTGTTTGAAGTGATTTCCATCTAGGAACTATGATGCTCAATAAGTTGTTAAAGAAGAAGTAAAAGTAGTAGTAGTATGATGCTGTCTGCAGAGCACAAATTAAACCTTAGTAAGGAAATCTTGAACAGCCTTTTCTCTGCAGAGAAATTGCTCATAATAATACAAAAGTAGCAAATATGCCCAGAAAAGGTCTTAACCATGAGCCTCTGATGCAGATGTAAACTTATTTTCAAGAGGCGGTTTTAGTGCTAAGGCTTCGGGACATTATTCCCCACACACTGCACTCTGGATCCATTTCAAGCCTTCAGGGTAACCTTTCTGGACTGATTGATTTCACAAGCTCCCTAACTTTTACTATTAGATGAAAGTTTATTATAGTGATGTCATCTAAATAACAATGCTATACAGCCCACGAAATTGCTTTGTAAAGGTATTATTATAATGACCTATATGTAATTATTTCAAAAACATCTTATATTGTGGTACATAAGAAAGCTCTATTTGTATTTATAGTAAATTATTTTATTCTGTAGAAGAAATACTTTCCAAATAATACAAATGACACAATCGTACGAAACTGTGACAAAAACAAGAGAGATGAATACTGAATATTATAACTCATTACCACATCAAAAGAGTACTCATTACAGCAGTCAATCTTGGACTCACAAAACATTCTGGTGATACTGTACAATAGGCACCATTTAAAAAAAAAAAAAAAAAACAGGAACATTTGCCATTAGATACTGCACTGTTATTTCCTAGTCTAGGTATTTGACAACCTGTGACATCTCAGATATCACAGTGCGTACCTGTTGGTAAATACTGCCTTTTTAATGGCAATCACTGTCAAAGAGACAGATCTATTCCCTCTCACTCACTGGGACATTCAGGTAATGAGCACTGAAAGAGTTGGTGTTCTCAGACTTTCATCCCAACACAGACAAGTCTTTCAATTGATTTTTAGTTATTTTAAATAAGTATTTATTTTTGTTGGCTTATATTCTGTTCATTTTTTTGAATCTTTCTTATGCAGGCTTGAGGCCCTTATCTACAGCTACCAATACCACTGCCAAGAAAAGAGGCTTGAAGGCAGTTAGTATGATAAAGCCAAATATACTTTTTTCATGCCAGATTGGATGAATAGAAAGCTTACAAACACTATGTCAGGTAAAACGGAATATAATTTAAAAACACAAATGTCTTTGTTACTAATAACGTTCGGGTTTTTAATATAATATACTTTTGCTATTTATATTCGGCTTACTTTCTTCCACAGCTTGGACAATGAAAATAGACCCAGTCAGTTTAACTTTCAGGTTCTCATGCTCTTTCATAATGCTACAGTATATGAGTCCTAACACTGCAGGGAATGTTTACTTGTTTATAAAAATAAATGAAAACAATCTACTTGTCAGAGATTTTGCAATTTTATTGGCTTTTTACAAAACCTAAATTTGGGGCCAAATCTGTCCTGACGATGTCCCTTTAACCAAAAGGGACCTTGATTTTCACACTGGATGTTCCAACAATTAGATTAAATAAGTCTTGTGTGGGGTGCCCTTCTCTTTAGGTAATGCACATTCGAAAATATTATCAACTGTCTATAGTAGCTTAGTAAGAAGCATTTTTACATACTTGCAAGGTGCAAGGACACAAAACTGGCATTATCGGGAATTTAGGGTGACAGTCCTATGTTAAAGCAAATGGTAACAAATAAAATCACTCCTGGCCAAGTTGTAGTTGGCCCAGCTGCCAACCAAGTGAGCTATTTCTTCCAGAGATACAAGTCCTGTTTCTGAAAAGCAACTCTATTCAGGAAAGCACTTAGACATGTGCCTAACTCAAAGCACATGCTTAAAAAGATCTGCATGTATTTAACCTCCCTTCTGAATAGGGATGCTTTCCAGGAACTAGGACTTAAGTACTTTCCTGAATGGGGCCACAATCTTTAAAACTACTCAGATGCTATATTCTTTTACTGGTTTTATTAATATGGCAAGTTTGCCCCCGCCCCACTTCCATCTTTATTAAATCATAGCAAAACAAAGACATGCCACCCCTTTCCTTCCCCCCGTTTAAATTGAGAATCTAGTTAAAAATATAAAGATACATTAAACACAACTGAAATGAGAACAGTCTATTAGTGCACAGTAAGAACATGCAAATGAGTTCTGCAACATTGAATGGCATTTTTAATCAATATTAAAAACATTGCAGGTGATAATATTTTGCTATAACACAGACAGTGCTAAAGAATACAATTTACATTATAAGATACAGATAGTAAAACTGATAAAAGTGACAAATTTAGAACATAGTATTTTCATTTCAGGTATCAGAAACAAAACCAGCTCAATGGTTCCATTCTACTGTATGACAAATACTGAAGAACAAAATTTCAGTCTTAAAATACATCTTAAAGTAGGTATTTTCCTTCAAGGAAAAATGTGCTATAAATAAATTACAATACAGTGAATTTGCCTGAACTCACTTTGTTTCTGTCTTCCAGCCTTTAAATCAAATAAAACAGCATAAAAACTGTACACACTCTTAACAGGATAGCTGATCTTTTATAAAATAAGTTGTCTTCAGAGATGTCAATTTCACAACAAGGAAAAACCAAGCCTTGTTGCAGTCACTATTATAAAATATATATATGTGTATGTATATATATATATATATATATATATTTATATTTATATATTTATTTATATATTTTTTTACTTTTACTTTTTTTACGTTTTTATTTTTTACAAAAGGTGTATATTAATAGCTTTTGCACAAACTTTTAAAAAGAAATTTAGCTAGTCTAATAATTTCATTAAAATAAAACAGACAGATAAATACTTCATGTTTACAATGCAACATGTTACACGTCATCAGCTGGCAGAGGAGGTATGTTAATCCTTGGCCTTGTAAAAAATGCTATCTTCTCTCTGTCATTGAAAAAACAGATATAAAAAGGCGGTCAAACCAATATATATAGAGTTTCATTTCAGGAAACTGAATTTGTTTCCATCTTTATTTAGCTGTTATTAAATTCTTCAGATCAAATATTTATTGAGGTGTTTATAAACACAGTAAACCAGGCCCATATTGTATAGCTATAATAAATAAATAATAGTACATGCCACCTAGCTCTTATATAGCACTTTTCATCAGTAGCTCTCAAAGTGTTTTGCAAAGGAGGTCAGCATCATAGAATCAGGCTTTTGGAAGAAACAAAAAAAAGCACTACTAGTATCCACTACTAGCTACACAGGATTGAACTGAAGGAGGAATACGGAAAGTATTTGACAATATAAACCATAGACACTATTACTTTTTGGAAGAAAGCTGCTCCACAGTACAATGAACCACACAAGGCTCTACACATCGGCTAAGCCTTACGTAGTTCCTCTTCACTGGACAAAACTGCACTGTTTTAGATTTTACTGACAACACATATAGAAAGTAACTGTCTATTTCTGGATACATTCATATTTGAAATAAGGACCTTCTTATTCTTCCCACTTTTTTATCCCACAGCAAATTAAATGTGATTAGAAACTATCCATGGTTTCATCTCTACAGACCAGCCCATATATTTGATTTATTTCCTCCCTGCCTTGTGTTCCCCAATATGCAGGATTTAAGTTGGCGCCGTTATTGCAGGAATTAGAGAGCTATCAAAAACCAACCCTGCAATTTCTGCTCTCCTGATGCCCTGCCTGTCAGCCTAGGAGAAAGGGATCTTTGATAGCATCTCCCAAATGAAAAATGAAAGTAAAGACCTGATTCGTTTATTTTTCACTTAAGTCTTCCTGTTACCATTATAGCACCATTTTTCAATAATCACAATCAATGAAGAGAGATTCTAACAACCAAAGCATTCTGTGAACATCTGCCTAATATGAGACACTAGCTGTGTTTTCTACTCTGTCATTGCATTGCAAGCATTTACTCTTAAACACTTTATGACATGGAGTATACATATGAATATACAAAACAAACTGCTACTTTAATACTAAAAGTCAGAAAAATCATCATCTGAAATGCATGTTAATATTTACCAAAGCCACTGGGAAGCAAAGTTTAAAACTGTATATTTGACGTAAGAACTATAAGCAGCAGGAGCCGCAGATGAGGAAGAGATGAGGAAGGATACAAAGCACAGAGATTTTTGGAAAGAGCAGTTGAGAAACAGGACTGAGGTTGGAATGGTAAGAAAGAATAGTTATGGGTACAATGCTATTCACTAGAGTACATATAGAACATTAACTAATTTACTGTGTATATAGGGATGCAACTGGTTCTTGGAGAACTTAAACCATATGAGCTTGGAGCCCAAAGCATATGGCGGCGTTAGTAGCTGCCCTAATTAGAATTATAGTCTAAAAATATGTCTACATAAATATGGAGACTCTTTTTGTATTACAGCATTTTTTTATTTGCAAGTTGGGTGACAGCGCTTCTTCACTTTGGTTTTCAGTCTTTGTACCATGAATTGCTCAAAAGAAAAGCACTCTAATGAAAACAGGCCCACATCAATATCCAAGAAAAGGTTATAGATACATAGGATACTACACAATGAAGCTAGGTGGTTTGGAGCTATTATAATAAAGCATTAGTACATTACAACCAACAGAGATTAAACAAAAGATTAAACATGTGCTATATTCAATACAGATGTTATTGCTTACCGAAACGTCTGCACCTGAATAGGTTCTTTCTGGTTTTGTCCACGCAGTTGGTATACTTCTTTGGATGCTTTCTTTAGCATTTTTTCAGCTACTTGTTCTTGGTGATGATCAAATTTGGTCTGTCTTGTCTGAAAAGTATTAAAACCAAACTAAAAATGAATAGCTGGAAACACATGGAAACGAAGACATCTAGTTAAATAATGTGCTTTCCCACTTCATCTCAATGAAACCAACCAAGCACAAAGTCTGAAATAGCTAGACTCCTCAGAGCCACAGGACTGTTTCAGTCCTTATTGCTCCTGAGAAAGATGTGTTAAATTCTATATAGTTTACTATATTTCCATCTTTCAAATGAGACCATTAGCTAGAGTTTGTGCCTGCTCTATGTGGGCACTGAAAATCCAATGGCAATTTTTTGTAGTCATTTGCCCCAGCATGCTTTGTTACACTTCCCTTTCCCATCAATTGGAATTACAGTATGCATACACAGTAAGAGGAAATTATGCAGAACACTCATGTAAGATAAAATATCAAACCAGTGGATATTCATCCAGAGGCCTATGGGAAAAAATGCATTGTGATTCCCCTACTAAATATCTATAACTTACAGCAATATCAGAAAATACTTTTAAAATACCACAAAAATCAAACTTTTGATGGAGAGTTTTAACGTCTCAGACACATTAAATAGTTTCATCCTCCAGTAACTGTCACCAATGTGGTATTCAATAATAATCAATGATATGATGTTTTCATGAGGGCAACAACAAAGGTATCCGGGGTGAAACTGTTTATTTGAAATCATGTAACATTATAAAGTTCCATTTATTTAACTTCAGCACTTCCAAGGTATATTTACAATCAAGCAGGCTTTAATCAAAGATTCTGAGTATGCCCAACGTACAGCCCAAGAAACCATACCTGTCTCTCTGCTTCCTTCAACAAATTTCGGAATCGTTCGTCCCGAAGGACCCAGTGGGGAAGATCAGTTTGCCCTCTGAGTTGGGCATCTTCCAGACGTTGCTTCAACTCTCTCAAAGCACATATCTCCTCATTCAGTTGTCTCTGTCTAGTTCTGGATGCCTGGAGATCCAGCTCCAGGTCTAGGGATGTCCTTGTCATAAGCTCAGCCAAAGAAGATCTACAGGACTGCTGGGTTATTATAATTCAAATAAAACATACAACAGATGTTATTCAGAACGTATTATATTGATATATTCTTAGGTGATTGAGGGCAGACATTTCATGTATGCCTTTAACTCTTCTGACATGGGAAGTTTTGGAAATAACATACCAATCTCACTGTGACAAGACTAAACATATTTTGTACATTAGGTATACTATTTCAATTCATGTTTGATGGTAGATCCAAATTTTGGTCTAAAACAAACTAACCACCTTTTCCAGGTAAGATGTCTTAGTCTATACATATTTATAGGGTTGTGAACCAAACTTTCTTATTTTACAAACCTTCCACTGCCATCATGAAATTCTTACTATTAAATGACGACTTCCGGAATAGCTTTCAGCAAAGGGTGTTGTACAAACTACACCACTCAGGAGTAAACCCCAAATGCACTGTGACTCAAGAGACACATCCTGAGTAAAAATTCCTTCCAAGCTTCCTCCTTGCTCTGAAGGCAGTAGCAATTTCTTACTCATCTCTTCCAGCAATAAGTTGTAACACTTCCCACACTGGATCAGCTGCAATCACCAGCAAATACGAGTGATGAAACTAAGGCTCTGCACACTCCCTGCCCCCCTGCTCTGGTAAGAGACTAAAGGGGTACTTAACCTTGCTTACTCCTGAACATCTAGGACCAAGGTCTAGGTAGATCACATAGGGTTGTAATGGGGATTTCTAATTGGTCTCACTGCACTTTGTGGGTATGCAGCCAAGCACAGTCTTACCCATAGTTTTAACACACTGGATGATTAAACCAATTCATAATCAGTATCTATTTAAATTGGTCATTAGGTGACAGGCAAGTTTTTGCAGTTGTTTACGACTGTATCTCAAATATCTGTCTCTTCTCCTAAAAAACCCATTATTTATTACATTACAGTATCAGATGCTTCATAAAAATTGTCTTAACATACACCTTTGAAATCCAGGTCAAAGTACTGCTGCTTCAGTTTGTAAAAAAAGGTCTCAGCAGAGAAAAATCCACATGCTCATATACTGTAGTATACCTGCTTATAGCGCAAAGTACGCCTTTCCAATGTATTGCGGATGAAGGGTGACTTCCTTGGCAGGGTTGAACTATCACTGTCACTACGGTACAGCTGTTTAGAAAAGATATTAAACATAAATAGACATTTACTCATGGCTGCTTTGGAATTAAAAATGTTACAAGCTTTTAATTGGAAACAATGATAGACACCAGAATACTTTTCTAGAACACTTGGGATTTACTTACATTAATGGACAAAAGTTCTCAGATTGCATCCTAAATTCATACTTGCCTTCACTTTAAAAAAATTCTATTGTGCAGTTTCTGAACAATGTTTAGTTGTTAAAAGATGGTGCATGTATTTCACTATATTTCTTTTTAAATGGCCAACAGATTGTTGGGGTTAGCAAGAGTGATCTACCATCAAAAGTGGTTTATTGCTGTGTATAACAAGCCAATCTTCTCAGTGTATTTGCAAGGTGGCGGCATGTGACCAGGATTCATCACTGAATTTGGTCCGCTGATTAGATCATTAGCTTTCCCAGACAGGGCTGGATACTGACAGGGAGTGCGACATCAACACTGATCCATGCCAATGTAAGGGGCTGTGGGCCCCTTACTGAAACTTAGTGGGGAGGGTTGGCTCAAAAGAAAGGGCCAATGAGAAATCAAGACTCTGAGACAGACACTCCCCAGGGCCAATGGGGAGAGGCCAATGCTCCAGGTCAGCCTGACTGACAGGGCAGGCATGCCAATGAGGGAGTCAGGAGCCCGGAGTCCCACCCCTCTCTGTGAGCTTCCAGAAGCAAAGTGGGGCAGAGGTACGGAGAGAGCAGAGCCACAGCGATTCAGAGAAGAAGCCCAGGGAGCAGAGCTGGAGGCAGAGCGGAGCTGGAGCAGTCTGGAGCCGGGTGCGGTGAGCAGCTAAGGAGAGCGAGGGAGGACCCCAGGCAGCAGGCCAAGCGCAGGGAGACACCCCCAGCCAAGAGGTCTTGCAGGCCAGACTTGAGGGGTGGGTGGGGGATCATAACCCTGACGCTGGGAAGAAGGGTCCTGCCACCTAGAGCCTGCGGGCGTGTGACCATTGCCAGAGCAAGTGTCTGAGCTACGGTATCACCACAGCACAGCCACAGCCTGGACAGGAGGCCTTGGACATGTAGGGTGACCCAACAGCAAGTGTGAAAAATTGGGACAGGGGGTGGGGAGTAATAAGTACCTATGTAAGAAAAAGCTCCAAATATCGAGACTGTCCCTATAAAATTGGGACATCTGGTCACCCTATGGACATGTGAGGAACAGACTCTGAATTTCTCTTACATTCCAGAGACAGCTATTTGTGGTTCCACCATGCTCATGGGGCGGTATTACGTGTTTTCCTTTAACCCTTCCCATATTTTTCCTAATTTTTAAAAATTAGTTCTGTTTAATAAATTGTATTTGCTTTGAACTATATGCAATGACCAGGGGTCAGGGAGAGCACCCCGGCATGGGGCACCCTAGCCTTGGTCTTAAGTGAGCACAACAGGACTGGGGGTCGAGCCCCACAGGAATCCTGGGCCCAGCCTTATTGGGATTACGGGACTCTGCTGCACAGGAGAGTGGAAGGGGAGGTAAGGCAGGCCTCTGTATAAAGAGAGTGGGAGCGAGGACTCAGATCTTTTGCTAGCCAATTCCACCAGGGTAGTGTATAATCCAGGAAAGTTCCCCACTATAGCGGGACCATTCCCCTGCTTACACTAATGTCACTAAATTACTAGCTTTTCAGATTCAATGAGTTGCCTGCTTTAAACAATATATAATAAAATAGTATCAAGCATTACGTAGTGCTTCACTTTGGATAGAAATGTGCAGCAATTTTATCTGAGCCTCTTGCAGAATGAGATAAGAATGCATTTTCAAGGCGTGTCAAGTGGCTGCTATGCGAGTTATTTGTATTATTGTAGCAAGAAGGATCAACAAGGATCAGAACTCCACTATACTAGAAACCAAATAGACAAAAAACAAAGAAGAGTTATGTTATGGAGGTCAGCAGTATCTATCATAAGACCCTAAAAGACTATTCTACCATTTAATTCTTAATATTTTATAGAGAACTAAGTTCCTAGTGAACTCTTTCCAGTGATAATACTTTAATGCAATGCAGAATTTTTGGTTGAACTTTAAAAAAATATAGATACTGATTCTTGTAAATATGTTGTAAGTATTAAAAAAAAGCACACTTTAATACACTTTCCGCTTCTGAACATAAAACCACAAAAAAATTTGACTCACTCTGCAAACATACTGACTTCGTGCTCCAGGTGAGAAGGTTTGTGATCGAACAATAGTGCTACTACGAACAAAAGCAGAACCACGGGGCCTGCGGCAGGTTCTCTCTTTTGGAAGAACAGCGACTTCTTCTGGAAAGAGATCTTCTGTGTTAGTCTCTTTATCCACCTAGAATCACAGCCCAAAACAGTACATTTACTCCAATGTTCTCTTCTACAACAAAAGCAGAAAAACTTGCCATGTAAGTTATGGATCTAGTTTTAATTAATATGTCCTGTTCATGAATCATCTCTCAATTAAGAAACCATAATTCTAAAACCATACAATTCAAGATAGTGGGACTGGTTTGCAAGTGCTAACAGCCTTTCTGCTGGGCCTTAAACCATCAGGAGATTAACATGTAGCATCCTATAGCCACATCATCAAATAGCACAGGCACTCTTGTTGGACTGAACAGCTACCTAATCTCCTATCTCAATGGACAGAGAACTAAATCACTTTTCAGAAAACTGTGCTGATTCTCAGGAAGGGAGTAACTCCACAACTAAGTCATTACAAAGGTAGGGAGAAGTCAGTCACAGGGAACCAGGAAACATTTTTTTGACGATATCACAGAAAAACCTCAAAGCATTTGGAGAACCTGAACATATAAGCTTTGAACCAAGCCTCCAAATTTTTAGATGGCTCACTTAACTATTCAGTATGACTCAATCACAATGTGACACTGAATGGTGTATCATACTCTGACAGGGCCAGATCCTCAGTAGGTGTAAGTAGATGCAGTTCCATTGCTGATTTACACTAGCTGGGGACCTGGTCCATGTCTTAACTCCTCAAACAAAACATTTTAAATGACGTACAGCCTTCAATCCACCAAATTTGGTCTGAAAACCAGCTATGTTTATTTTAACAAAGTGAAAGCAAGGTAACAAACTTAACCTTTCCGCTTTTACATTTTAAAAAACTTGCATGAATGTGACATTGGTATGAGTACTTGCATTTGGGGATGGCCTTCTCCGCAACACTTCTAGGGAACACAGTTACTGAGTGTAGGTCCCTGCTCACTCATATGCAGGAGCAAAAATATTTCACCTTATGAGTTGACAAAGTGATTCTGTTCAATAAGAAACTGGACAAGTATCCAATTATAGGAAGTAAAATTAAGAGAAAACATGCAGTTTTCCCTCAAAAGTAACTAGAAAGAGTAAGTTGAACAACTCAATATAGATTATGATTTTCAGCATTGCAGACAACAATGTGTCAGAGTTTTCGATGCAGCTCTGATTTTTTTTTTTCTGATCAGATAACACGAGTTCAGCTAGTGCAAGTAATACGCTGGGGTGCTAGGCATTTGCCAATCTTCAAGAGTACAGTGTTTTCTCTACTTACTTTTAGGGGCGGAGGTTGCACTTTCCCAGAACTGTATTGACCTGCCTGAACTGCAAACGTATGTCCACGTAATGAATCGCCACAACATGTCTCTGGATAAGGTGGGCTGGTCTGAGTGCAATTACTACATCCACTGTCAACAGATTCTGCTTGCCAACTCCTAAGGACAGAACATTTCAAGGAACTCTAAGAAATGTGATGGAATTGTGCAAAAATATGTGCCATGTTAATGAATTTCAACATCCAAATCTTCAAGGATAATTTGCCTTTTCTAAAATTTTGTTCCTGCAGTTCTGATTCATTCCACTTGAATGAGGTGATTATTCTATTTGGACCTCTAAGGTATACAGACAAGCAATCAATTTCAACTCTTTCATGAAAGAACCAGCTTTTCTAGTCCTCCCAGAAAGTCACTTCCCAGCCTTGAAAAGAGCATTAAAATAAATAAAAGGACAAAATGCCTCTCTCACACAACAAACTAACAGCATGAAAAACAGTGATGTATAAAATAAAGGACTGCAAAGAATGGATTATTTAGCTTGTAAAACAGAAGAGCAAGAGGAGCGCTAACTGAAGGTTTTCAAAATTATGAACACCATAAAGAAAGTGGCCAGTTCCTCTTTTTAAAATCTCTCTTATAACATGAAAAGAAAGGAATATCGTGTAATTAAAAGGCAGAAGAATACAGAACACTTTAGTTATGCAGTTTATGAGGGCATTTTGTGATGTAATATTCAATATCAAGACTCTGTATAAAGTGGGCAATGGGAGGGTCGTATAAAATCTCGCTGTTGGTTTTCTGTTTTACAGAGCAGTACCCGAGGAACTCATCACACCATGTAGCTGGTTTTGGAGAACACACTTTTTATTTTTATTTTTAAGATGGTTCAGGTCCATCTTTCTGGGACCTGCTCCTTTTCTTAAATAGATATAGCTATACCAGATCAGGCTGTTGGTACAGTTAATCTGGTATAATGCCTCCAGCAGCAGATCCTTAGCCAGTTGGAGGTTGGACAATTCCTGATGCTTGCAATGTACATCCGATAGTAGGAGATTTGGTTGCCCATGTCATTATCTTACCTTGAATAATTACAAGTATTGTTACTAGACCTACAATTATGCAGTCACTTTTTAAAGTCTAGCCACAGTGTTTTTTGCTGAGAATTTCTGCATCAATAAATATAGGTTGATCATACACTGCATAATGAAGCAGCCTTCCTCATGCAACTTTTATCTAAGACTATACAACCCTAACCTAAAAATATCTTTTTAATACAAGCCAAAGCAAAAAAAAAAATGGATAAACAACATTTAAGGGCCTATACTATCCTTGGCATCGGCAAAAGAGGTTTCTTTTCTTTCAAGTGGGTCATTCCAGGAGGTGAGACTAAAAAAGTACTTGCTATACAAAAGGAGGTCCTAGTTTTGAAAATGAAGTTAAAGACTAACCTTTATGGCTAATTTATTGGTAGGAAAGATGAAAAAAAACTGTTTCTTCAAGACAAAGCCAGTAACCTGCACATCTTTCTGATGAAAAACAGTAATACTAAAATAAGTTGTTCACTTACTGACTCTTGAGAAGTAAGATGCAGCTTTAAAGCAACTTCATTGATCTAACTCGGATTCTCAGCCCATTTGTCCCTAAAGAAACTAAAAGGGCAAAGGTCTTACAGACCACTGACATCTCTCCTTCTCCCATATCTCACAATGAGTTTCAAAAATGGACAACCCTGGAACTCATACCACCTATCAGGTATGTTTTTCACTCATATATAAAAGACATAAAGGTTCAAGCATGTCAACATATTTAAGGTACTAACTGCTGAATTGCCCTTCTTTCAAAAGCCAGGGAAAAAATAGCAAAAATCTTCATTGTTGCATACAGCAAAGAAAGTCTGAATGCAGTTACTAAAGGCATCTTATCAGTATAGAGAAACTGACTGTGTCTTTCACTTCTAGAACATCTAGGGAATGTGCCACAAGGAATTACATCTTTTATGTAGAATTTGTCCGTGGATATGATGCCTCATTCTGCACACCTGCAGCAAAATGTTGAGACCCATACATCTGAATGAGAAGCAAATACTGTATCAAGTGCTAACAACAGAAAAAGTTGTGCGAGTTTGTGAAACAGAAGCATGATCTCATGAGTTTGCCATTTGAAGTGCATGCCCAGATGAGTCACTCAAAATAGAGAGGAACTTGTTTTATCCAATATGGTAGAGTCCAGGGATTCCATTATGTCCACTCTGGGCAAGTTCTGCCCTGATAATAAAGTAAGTTTTGCTAATATGTGCTACCATACCAGACTGCATGTTGCACTTTAATTCTATTAAATTGCTTTCCTTAATTTAGCAATTGTTTGGGTTATGCAAAAACTAGCTCTCTACTTTGAGGACAATTAAATGCAGTTTAACTTTACTCCATAACAATCTCCTTGGTATTCCCCGTTCCCCAAACAGCATAGTAAATTTTGTCCTCCACTGCAAACAAAATCTTACCACAATTTTTGAGTTGTGAGAAATTCTCAGAACCAGATCTGGATGGATTACCTATTTCTAAAATGGGTTCTCTGGGAATTTCTAGGCTCCACCTCCTGTGTGTACTGATTTAACAAAGTTGTGGGTGGCAGAGGGTGAAAGGATCCTGCTATAGTAATATATGCCAGGAAAAAGTCATGGTTTACTTTGGACACCTTTAGCACTTTCTAGCAGCTGGTATCTCATCAGGACCACAAAAGAATTCAACAGATTAGTCTGCAATGATGTAAAAGCAGAATGGAGCTGAAAAATAAAACAACAGGTGAAGTAGCAATTCTGGGATGAAGGTCCTTAAATCTGAATGGCTGTCTAAGAAACTGAGAGGATTAAAGTTGGAACAAACCTGCAGTCAAGAAAAGTGATAACAATTAAAAAAAAAGGTACTCCTTTTGTTAGAATAATTCAAAATTTTGGTCATATTTAATCTCTGATAATCTAAACATCTGATAGCAATGTTGTTTTCAGAAATATGCACAAGTTGATGCACAGGCTTTCCAGTTTTAGGTAATTTAGTTTACTAGATATGTGGATCAGAATTTTGTGTCCATTTATAGGCTTCATAAAACCTAGTTCAACATTATTTAAATAAATTTCCATATTGGACTCAGTAAAATTTTCAGAAGTGCCTAAGTGTTTTAGGAGCCTAAATCCCACTGGCTTTCAATGAGGCTTAGGCTCATAAGTGACAGTCATTTTTGAAAATAGAAAATATGGTCAGTTACCTCCGGTAACTGGTTCTTCAGTATGGGCTGTTCACACAGATTCGACTCCTGGTGCACATGCACCTCAGACATGCAAGATCGGACTCTTATGGCCATTGATCAATTGGAGCCATGCCTGCACCCTAGATACCCTTGCACCATCTGCAGCCTAAGCTTAAAGGGCTGAGTAGGCCCAACCATCCCTCAGTTCCTTCACCAAAACAGAATCTCAGAAGTAGGACTCCATAGTAGCGAGGAGAGAAGGTGGGTCATGGAATCCATGTGGACAACACATCTCAAAGAACCACAATTACCATAGGGTAAATAACCGTTATTTGTTCTTCAAGTGATTGTCTGTGTAGATTCCATTCTTGGTGATTAACAAGTCATTATCTGTTTGCGTGGAGGTGTATGCTAGTGACTGTGGAACAGCCCTTCCAAAAAACATGCATCTGATTTGGAAGCTTCTACCAAAGAATAGTGTCTTGTACAGGCATGGCCCGAGCTCCATATAGTGCCCTACGAATTTCATGTACAGGGACATTGTTCAAACAAGCAGCAGAACGTGCCTGAGCCCTAGTGGAATAAACTCTAATATGATCAGGCAGATCTAACCTGGCTAACTCCTAGCATGTCCTTATACAGTTGGAGATCCACTTAGATAACTTCTGTAAGGATACAGGATATCTTTTAGCTCTATCTGCAAAGATGACAAATAGTCTAAGTATGTTCCTGAATGATTTTGTCCTGTCAATGTAAAGAGACAGTGCTCTTACTACAAGTGTGTGAAGGTTGGCTTCCTCTGGGGCTAAGTGAGGCTTGGGGAAAAAAATGGGATGTGAATGGATTGGTTTATATAAAACACAGACAACTTTGGGCAGTAACTTGGAATGAGGCCTGATAGTGACCCTGTCCTTATGAAACACTGTACAAGGAGAACATGAGGGCTTGAGTCCACCCTACCCTTTAAGCTGAGGTAAAGGCTATTAATAAGGCATTTTTAATTGACAGGTGGTACACGATAGGATTGATGGGAACAGGTGGGTGGTGCTCCTTTCTGCCTGTCAGAGGATGTCAAGATAGTGATGGACACATGAAAACTCTGAGAAGATGGGGCCTGAGAGTTCAGGGTGGAATCTTGGCTCTCCGGGCACCAACAGAAAGAGACTGACCAGGTGGCTGAGGCCTGTAGTCTTCCACTCAATGTCTGAAGAGGCTTACATTGACCTCTTGAGGTGTGCGCTTGGAGAAAGATTGAAAAATGGAACATTGCCCCAGAATATGTCCCTCTCCTCTGCACAGTAGACACTGGGAGTGCCGATCAATAGACATCAAAATATTGTACAAGAGATAGGTCTTGAATCCTAGAGATTTCACTTCTGCCACATTTCTATTACATATTGCTAGCCTAACTGAAGTTTTCTAGCATATGTGAATCTTATTTAAGAAGTCATTAACTTTTTATAGTATATATATTGCCAACAGGCAATTAACAAAGATAAATAACACTAGTTCACTGTGCAGAGAAAAGGTGGACACTGCAGGGATTCCATCTCACTGCCACAGGTAGTAAGAAAGAACTAAGGGATAGTTGGGCCCACTCTGCCCTTTATATCCTCAGATGGAGAATGTGAGGACATCTAGGGCTGATACAGCCTAAATGGACACAGCTGGCAAAAAGTATCCAATCTCATGTACATGTGGTATAAGCATACCAACAGTGAAATCCATGTGGACAACATATCTTCACTCATATCATATCAACATAAGCCCTTAAGTCACTCAGGCACTTCTGAAAATGTTACTCTATATATGAATAAATTCAGGATTAGTTGAGTATTTCAAAAAGGAATCACCATAACAAGAAAACTCTCAGAAGCATGATGACGCTCTGCTGACAATTGTAATCCACCCATGCTGCATTTTACCAGAGAGTTATGGTGTTTTATAAAATTCAGTAAAATGCTCCATGGAATCAGTGTTGCGAATGTTCTTAATTTTTGCACATTCCCTACCCTGTCCAGTTGAGAGCACTGTAGTATCTCTAGTGTCCAAACTGGATCTTTTTGCTCTTATTGTAAGTAAGTGAGAGTAGTTAGGAGAATAGAATACTGTGGGATTGTTAACGTATAACAAAATCAATCCCTCCCTCCCTCCCTCTTTCACCAGAAAATGCATCCTTTTATAGTGTGAACAACTCATTTCTAATTTTTGTACAAGGTCATATATAAACAATTTAAACACATAAATGTGTATGGCCCAATCCTGAACACACGTGTATAGGTGTTTGCAAGGTCAGGACATGAACTGTCTACATTTCAATTTTGTTTCTTCTGCAACATGCAGTTTTATTTAAACTTCCCTTCATGAATACGACAGAATTTTAATTAAAGGGCATATTCTATTCTAGAAAGTGACTGCAACAATGGCATTGCAGGGTTCCCTGCTTTCTGTTTCACAATATCTCCATGCTACATGTACTCAGTTTGTAACAAAAAGACATTTTCCACCCCCTTCCTAGCTGCCATCACTGCAAACTCAACCTGGGATCTGAGAGGTAAGCTTGGTTCCTTCCTGCTTGCATGTGATGATAGGCTATAATGATCTTATACACTGAAAACAGGCAGGGAGCAGAACTCAGAGTAAGGTCTGTTGTTTTTACAGTTGTATTTGAGGACAGAACCACAGTGTAAACTTCAGCCAAGATCTTACAAGTTCTTTTTGATCAGGGTTTAACCTAATATTTTTACCTCTCTGATACAGCTTCTGCCTGATCTTCCTTTCTTTCAATCTCTAGGATTTCTTCCTCTGTGTACTCCAATTTCACTCTCTCTTCTGCCAGCTCTCTCTCCACTGCTTCCAGCTGAGCTGTGGTCCTAGCTAATAGGGCTGTCACTGCATCCTGAAAGAGAAAATGGGCTTCAAATGGAACAGCTTCAACCAGCACTTTGCTTTTATGGAGTATTCAGAATAAAAGAAGTGTGTCCTGAATCATGACTTTATACTCACCAGGTGACCGAAACATAAATGCTGTTCAGTTACTGGAACTCCCCAAAGAGGTGGCAGCCTTTCATTGGGAAAGGGTGAATGTTTTAAGTTTATTTTAAATAGCAGTAATAGGATTAGGGTTGAGCACTTGCGTAAGTGCTTGCAGGATCTGAGCCTTTATTCTAGCAAAGTGTGGAAAACTGGATAAGACTTGTGATTTCTTTTAAAGATACTGGAAAATGTAAGATATTTACAGATTCTTGAGTATTAGTGTATACAACTAGAAGAAAAAACAGCCTAATACTAATAATCTTTCACAGAGAAAGGAATTAACCAGTTACAATGCAGTGTTCCTTACACTGAAAAAAATAAGTTTGCTACTTCTATTTTATAAAATACTTTCAAAATACTGGTTTTTAAATCATCATCAAATACTGCCATTAACAGAACACAAAGCACTCTCCCACATTAGAAAACTATATTTTCTACTAAAATTCAGTGGTTCTGAAACTTTGTACGATGACCCTTTTTCTACAGCCTAAATGCTGCAGATTAGTTGAACAATTTAGCAGGGAAAAATCAGACCTCTTTTCAAGACGCACATTTCTTCTGCTTTGATTATCCGTGCACATATGATTTAGCATTCTATTGTAATAGAACATTCATTTTTTTCTTTTGACGGTAACCCTTCCAACAAAAACAAAGTTAAAATTTCACCTATGTGTGCAGATAGTATACAAATTCCACACAGGAACACAAACAAACTTGTAGAGGATGAGGCTCCACTTAAAGTTAACAAACTGCTCCTTCCTGGCCATACCGATTTCACTGTAGTCGTATTTCCAGAACTCTGTGGAGTGCTTTCTTCACACTGATTTTTGTCCTTCGCCCTTTGTGGGTCTGAACCAGTGAATATCTGGACGGGATACCAGTGAAGCTGCATCTCAGTGGAACTCTCATGATCAGCCAGGCTAATCTGAGCAATGCCCTGTAAAAATGATAGGCCAAAATAACCAAAGAAAACAATATACCACTTCCCATTCACAGAACTATCCCATTTAATAGAAATACTGCATCAAAATAGTGCACCTTACGGGTGACTTGAAATGGAAAAAAATTATAAAGTCTCCCTTGTTTTGCTTATTTATGATGTATATAAAAAAAAAAAAAAACTTTCTTCCCACCCCCCATCCCCACAAAAGAGAAGGGTTTTGTTTTTTTTTAAATTAAGAGTCTAATTGCTAAGTTTGATGTTCCTGAGGTTTACTGGATGCTGTGTTAGCAATCTGAGCTCTTAATCTTTTACAAAGACAGCTTTTCGCTCAAGGGTTTACTAGTATATTTGAGTTAAATTGTCATTAATGAAAAAAATTAATCTGAATAAAAATCACTACTGTTCTCAGTTAATCAAGTTTCATTTGCAAGATCTCTCTGATGTTATAATTCTACCAGTTTTCCATTCATTGGGGGAGGAGAGGAGGAGGGAGGAGAAGAGAGATGAGATAGACAAGACCAGAATTGCTATGTAAAAAACTAGTAATAAAAACTTTCACGCTTTCCTAATACATCATAAAGAAGCCAAATAGGGAATAAACAAAATTTGTTTCCTTTGTAAGTCACCTTTAGATGTCCCAAAATTCAAGGGGGCAACAAAGAGGGATGAAGTGTATTTAGCCTAATTCACCCATCTACAACGTATGCCTTTATCTAGCTAGAAATGGGACATTACATTTCTATGCTATGAGCCTACCAGCAGGGGTCTCTTTCATTGAAATGAGTTATGTAAAAAGTATGGCTTAGATCTCTCACAATACAGGTTGGCTGAAGAAGTGTCTCTAACAATACAGTAAGTTAGTAAATGTTTTCAGAAATTTTAATTTAACTTTAAGCAGATTTTAAAAAAGAATTAATTAGAAAACATGTAAAGTATTTATTTTATTGTGTTTCCATGCCAAAAGTTCCCCGGGGCTCTGTTTAAACAGATGGACAGAGGACAAGGGACAAATGACTTTGAAATGAACAAAATAAAAAATATTGGGAAATAAATTATGGAGGATATAACAATTTTATGTCAATATTGCATACCACAAAGGAAGACACTATTCATTTGGTATATTTGTTGTATCATCAAAAAAAGGACTGCCTTGTTCCACAGCTGATGTTTATTTTGGCTCAATACTAGAGAAAAACATCTTTTGCAGATACTGACACTAAACATCAAAGGTGGAGGGTCCTATTACAGAGGTTTGTATTTGTTTTTTTTAAAGGCACAAACATTCCTCCAGGAGAAAGCTCTGACAGTCAGAGAAAGATTAGTTGAGTCAAACAAGGACTGCAAGATAGAAACTATACAGTAACTTTCATACCTTTACTTCTTTCCTATATCCGTGAAGTCTAGGGCTACTTGGGAGAAAAGACAGTTACCTTTTCCGTAACTGGTGTTCTTTGAGATGTGTTGCTCATGTCTATTCTACAATAGGTGTGCGTGTGCGCCATGTGCACCAGTGTTGGAAGTTTTTCCCCTAGCAGTACCCGTAGGGGAGCGCCCCTAGCTGCGCGCTCCCCCACCCCTCAGTTCTTGACATGCCCCATGGATGGGGAGCGATGCCAACTAGTAGATGGCACCAGGGAGGTCGCCGTGCACTGACCTAAAGCCTAAAGTCTCTCTCTCTCTCTCTCAGTCCGAGGCTTAAATGACTTGCAAATCTTACAGCGATTGTTGAGATGAGATTCACCCAAACAGCGTAAACAGTCCGCGTGCGGATCGCTCGCTGGCATCGGGCGCCTACAAGTGTCGCACAACTTAAAATCCGGGTGCAGGGCATGCCCTGGTCCGGGCACACTAGCTAAACTAAACTAAAACTAATCAAGTACTAACTACAGGTCACATACACTGAACAAACAAGAGTTCTGGGGACAAGCTACAGCAAAGCTGGAGCAGAGCAGTTCCAAAGCACCTTCACTGGTGGCAAGAAGGAACTGAGGGTGGGGGGAGCATGCAGCGCCCCTTATACCGCGTCATGGAGGCGCCACTCTAGGGATTGCTAGGGGAAAAACTTCCGACACCGGTGCATGTGGCGAGCACGCACACCTACTGTGGAATACACATGAGCAATCACTCGAAGAACAACATTTCTTAGTTTCTCTCTCCATGGGATAAGAGGGAAGATCCTTTCATGGATTGAGAACTGGTTAAAAGACAGGGAACAAAGGGTAGGAATAAATGGTAAATTTTCAGAATGGAGAGGGGTAACTAGTGGTGTTACCCAAGGGTCAGTCCTAGGACCAATCCTATTCCACTTATTCATAAATGATCTGGAGAAAGGGTAAAATGTGAGGTGGCAAAGTTTGCAGATGATCCTAAACTGCTCAAGATAGTTAAGACCAAAGCAGACTGTGAAGAACTTCAAAAAGATCTCACAAAACTAAGTGGTTGGGCAACAAAATGGCAAATGACATTTAATGTGGATAAATGTAAAGTAATACACATTGGGAAAAATAACCCCCACTATACATACAATACAATGGGGGCTAATTTAGCTACAACTAATCAGGAAAAAGATCTTGGAGTCATCGTGGATAGTTCTCTGAAGATGTCCATGCAATGTGCAGCGGCAGTCAAAAAAGCGAACAGGATGTTAGGAATCATTAAAAAGGGGATCTAGAATAAGACAGAGAATATCTTATTGCCCATATATAAATCCATGTACACACACATCTTGAATACTCCATACAGATGTGGTCTCCTCATCTCAAAAAAGATATACTTGTTCCCATAATATAAGAACTAGGGGCCACCAAATGAAATTAATGGGCAAACAGGTTTAACAAATAAAAGGAAGTTCTTCACATAGCGCCCAGTCAACTTGTGGAACTCCTTGCCTGAGGAGGTTGTGAAGGCTAGGACTATAACATGGTTTAAAGAGAACTGGATAAATTCATGGAGGTTAAGTCCATTAATGGCTATTAGCTAGGATGGGTAAGGAATGGTGCCCCAGCCTCTGTTTGTCAGAGGGTGGTGATGGATGGCAGGAGAGAGATCACTTGATCATTACCTGTTAGGTTCACTCCCTCTGGGGCACCTGGTGTTGGCCACTGTCGGTAGACAGGATACTGGGCTAGATGGACCTTTGGTCTGACCCAGTACGACCATTCTTATGTTCTCTTGTTTAATCAAGGCTGAATTGAGCTTTGAATTTTTTCTGTGGGAAAAATCACTCACAGGGGTACAGAACGCAGGCATCAATGGTGGCAGAGAAAGATGAACATGATACATAGATCAAAGGCATGGAGAAAGAAGGCTGTGATCTTCTTTGAACAGTTTTTGGAATGACAACACAGGAGGTCACCACTATGAGTATGAAGGACAATTTCACAACTGAAAGAGTATGTGAGAATATCCATTTTCAGGCCACTAAGAAAGGATGGTTTGTATACAACACTTTGAACTGTTCTTTTGTCAATCTTTGGTGGCAGCAGCAACTATATAAATCTTTTACCTTTTCCAACACAATTTTCTAAGTAATAATATATTATTAGTATTCTTAACCTACCAAATCTCTCAGGAATCAGTGGCACCAGCATTCTATTCATTTTAGTAAGGCTCTGCATTAAAACAGTGATGAAATACAGGCAGTCCTCGGACTTGTGACACAATTGGTTCCTGAAAATTGCATTGTAAGTCTAAATACTGTAACTCGGAACCGCAATCCACTCCATTGCAGGACCGAGCGTCGTAAAGTACTGTCGTAAGTCGAATCAGGGTGTCAATTCAGAAGCATTGTAAGTGCCGTTCGTAAAGTCGAGGACTGCCTGTAACACCACAAATATACAGCAAGTAATATTTAAGATGTTGGCATTCTCCAAGACCGGTAACTCTTTCCTTTTAGCTAATTTCTTTTAAACATTTAAAGGGGGATTTTCAAAAATTCTTAAGTGAACGAAGAGCACAAGCCCACTGACTTTGAAAATGGCTTTTGAAAATTCCATCCTTAAATTATATTTAATTACAGGCAGTCCTTGACTTTACGACGTTTGACTTACGATGAACAGCCCTTACGATGCTTCTGAATTGACACTCTGATTCGATTTATGACAACTGGTTTAGACTTTACGACGCTGGGTCCCGCAATGGAGTGGACTGCGGTTCCGAGTTATGACATTTAGCCTTACGCCACAATTTTCAGGAACCAATTGTGTCCTAAGTCTGAAGACTGCCTGTACTTCTTGTTTATAAGATAAACCTCAAACAAACAATTATATCAGTTATTTTTGTTATCTACACAGAAAAATAGCCCTGATTATGACTAATCCAAAGAGATGCTCCATATCACTCCCTTCAAATTCCAGCTACACTTCTCTTATGCTTAAGAAAAAAAATAAGTACTTTTGGTGTCCTTTGCTGATATCGAAGTTACTTTTATTAACAAAACCATACTATTTTTCAGGAAAAATAGACCACTTACCAAAAGTTCTTCTTGCTGCTGGTGGTCAACTGAACAAATATACAGCTGCAGCGATTTTAATTTCAATGCACTTGAATGCACAGGGATTCGGAAAACTTCATTAAATATTAATGGAGTTTGGAATTCCAAAGCTCTAGAGCAGTAAGTGGTTGGTGTGCCTGACTCCAGTGGAGGTAAGTAAACTCGAACATGTCTGGGAACAGCAAAACAAGCAAAAAAACAGCACAACTGAAATAAAGAAAGCTAGGTTCAAATTATTTTTTAAGTTTCTAAAAATCAAACTGAACAATAAAAATAAATGTAATTTCTACATTCACGACACACACTTGCATCTCTTCATTAAGGGAGTTTAGTCTTGCATTCGTTAAGTGAAAGAAACACGAAGTTGAGCAGTTCTTCCACTTTCCAACACTACTGATTAACCCAGAGACGTTACAATATAGCTACTGTTATTGTGTCCTGTCACCGCCCCCCACCTCGGAGTTTTGCCTGAAAAGTTAGGCAGGAGGGAAGAAAAAAAAAAAGTCATGGAGGGTGCCTTACGATTGACAATCCCTTACTTGCTTCTTTCACCGATGAACGCCAAGCCCAAATTAATAGTCACTACCTTTCTGGATGACTGTCACTACACATGGCTCTCTTCAGAGACTATCAAAATCTCTTTTATTACACAGGAGCATGCATTGCACAATACAAGATGATCACCTTCTCCTTACCATCCCCTTCTATTCCCAAGAAAACCAAACCTTTGTATTCTATATATGGCAGCAGACTAACATTAGGATAGTGACCCAACTTATTTTGAAATTATTTTTAGCTGTAGCTTTGGGGAGAGGGGAAAGAGGAGAAGGAACAAGCTATATGATCAAGAGGCTTTATGTTATATCAAGAATCCCATTGGAATGATTTACTTTACAACACTCAACAATTCTACAGTACATCAACTTTCCAAAGTTTTCAGGCAAGTTCTTTGGTCAGAAATAAAATCAGACAACAGAATTTTCATGGCCCCTATTATTTCTCATTAATTTAGAGATATATTGTCAGCTAAATTTCATCTGATGTTTAAATACAGAAATTATATTTCTGTATCATTGGGTAAGAAATATTGTAAATACACCTAATTATAAATGTAGGGATATGTTCTCTATATTGTGGCAAAGGAATGGAAGTGATGAACTGTCATGCTAAAAGACCAGATGTAGAGAGACTATAATTCCTCATTCTGAAACTCTGTCAGATAATTTCTTTGTTTAAATTAGATTATCTTTATGGATTCTATCCCAAATGGTCTTTATAGCTGCAAAACCTACAGAAATACACAGTGCTCCTGGGCTTTACAGCTGGATTATTACAATTACCTAAGGGTCATAAATCATTACTTATGCGAGTAAAGGTTGCCATGATTGGGCCTCTAAGACAACTATTTCCACCTTAATGGTCACTTGTTAATGTCCCTGAATATTAATACAACCCCCTACCCCTCACCCCCCAAACTAGATGGCTATCAAAACATACAAATTTTCATTCTTCCCCAAATATTGTACTATTTTATACAAACTGCATCTAGCCAGATTTATTATACATGTATGCTTGGGGAACAAAATAAGTAACAATCTGTAATAATCAGACCTTTGGTGATATTTGAGCTTACATTTTGCAGCCTTCTTTCACAACAGGACCAGTAAAGTTCTTCAACTCTAACACATGGACCAGGAGACACTCACTTCCACCATCATGCCTGGAAAAATAAATTGCCTGAGTAAGTTAGCAGAACTCAGTGATTAGCTTGCCAAATTTGGATGGAAGAATAAAAATGTTACAAGGAAGAAAAACAGCTCTGTTTAGAATAAGATAAATCTTTTATGCACGTGTGGTTGAATGAAGTCAGTTAAAACTCTGTTGATAGCCAATGTGATTCTGGGAATCACATTCTGGTAAGAGAAACACAATATTATTACACTACACTAAAGAATCTATCAGAACCAACAATATAAGAATCAAGTACTATTAAATAAAATAAAATAAAAAAAATCTCATCCCTGCTCCCATGCTGCCAACCCTCAGCTACAACTGGGGCTAATCTATCCACAAAAGTTGTATTGCTTTCATTATATGGCTATAGTTAGAGCAGTACAACCACCTTAATGTATATGAGGCTGTATTAGCATGAAGATGCGTTATGCCACTAGAGTGATTTTCATATGGGAAGGGGAATAAGCTAATACAGGGGTTAGGCACCTTTACACTGATTTAACTGCATGCACACTAAGGGTACATCTACACAACCCGCCAGATTGGCGGGTAGTGATCGATCTATCGGGGATCGATTTATCGCGTCTAGCATAGACGTGATAAAATCGATCCCTGATCGCTCTGCCGTTGACTCCGGAACTCCACTGCGGTGAGAGGTGGAAGCAGAGTCGACGGGGGAGCGGTAGCTCTGCTGTTGACGCCGGAACTCCACTGCGGCGAGAGGTGGAAGCAGAGTCGACGGGGGAGCGGTAGCGGTCAACTCGCCGCCGTCCTCATGGCCAGGTAAATCGATCTAAGATACGCCAACTTCAGTTACGCTATTCGCGTAGCTGAAGTTGAGTATCTTAGGTCAACACCCCTCCCCCCCCAGTGTAGACATAGCCTAAGAATTGTACCAGTGTAACTATATTGATAAACACCTCTGAACATCAGTTGCAGTTTGCCATGGTCTACATTCTTTCGCTAATTCACGTGCTGTATAAATAAGAGGTAACTTTTTCCTGTCAACATGAATTTGGAAACTGAACAAACAAGTTAAACCTATTAGCTGAGATTCTGTGCTGCACCTCTTACAGGCACAGAGCAGAACTCGTGGCCTAGATGGAGGACTGCTCTGGGGGCTGAGAGGCCCCTGGCATAACACAGCCTTGGTGGCCTGTATAGGTGCCCATGGCTGTCATACAGGTGGCAGTGCTACCTGAAATCCCTGCAGCAGTGTGTGCTGTGACCAGCCCTCCCCGCAGTACCAGGGCTTGCAAGGTGATACACGGGAGGCAGCCTTAAACCTGTCTTCCACTGTGCCTTACGTGACACTAAGGGGCCAGAGAAAGGTGATGATCTCATGTACTGAGACAAATCCTCATCTTCTTACTCACACAAGAATTCCAAACAATGAAAAGGATACTGTGGAAACAGATGGAAGGATGGAAAAGTGCGGCAAACCAGGTGCTCCTTTGCCAACCAAGGTAGAGGGAACTGAATGGAATGCCTGACGGTAGTATTAATATACTGCAGTGGTTGGCGCATGATGTCCAGTAAGGGCCTGTTTCATGCCCACACCCAGCTAGCACTGCCCTCAGTGTTCAAAGCTTAATAGATAAGACCCTAGAAGGAGAATCCTGGTGGGCAGTATCTACTGAAGAACCCAAGTATCATTACTTACAGGAATCCAACATGTATCTGTGGTTCTTCACTACTAGCAACAACATCACTGTAAACAGGGTCTTCAACATCCTCATTCCTACATGGGAAAAAAAAGCCAACTGTAACCTAAACGCTGATTTAGAGGGTTTTTTTTTTTTTTTAAATGAATAGAATGGATATATCCATTTAACATGCAAAAAAATGGATAGAAGCTTCGTGACTTGTTTTGTGACCTGAAACACTGCAAATCAGAAAACATGGGAAAAGCTCATTAGGTAATCTAGGGTATGTCTAAATTTCAGTCAAACACCCGCAGCTGGCCCACGTCAGCTGACTCAGGCTAGCAGGGTTCAGGCTGTGGGACCATAAAGGCTCCAGCCCAGGTCCTTGGACCCTGTGAGGGGGAAAGGTTCCAAATCCCGGGATCCAGCCTGAACTCAAACATATACACTGCAGTTTTATAGCTCTGCAGCCCAAGCCCAGGTCAGCTGACACAGGCCAGCCACAGGTGTATTATTGCGATGTAGACGTACCCATAGCTAGGCTCCTGCCACTACAGGACATTCAGCTATATGTTCTACAGTGGTTACACTAGACCAGTGTTAAATGATGTAAGGCATGGGCCTTCTACAGCTTCACTGGAAAAACTATTCCACAGTCCAAGAGATGTCACTTTTAAAATGCTTTTTTTCCAAGATATTCTTTCTTTGATTACTGTTTTACAGTATTTACACACTTGTATATTGTTATACATCCTTCCCTTAATCATCATTTGGCCAAGCTACACATTTTAGTTTTACAATTTTCCACATAAGTCAATTATTCCTTCCCTTTAATCATTTTTGTTACCCTTCTGTTTCCAGAATTGTAAATAGTATTTCATAAAATATTGTTTTCATGTTGATAAAATATAAATAAAATACACAATGATAAACCCTGAAATCAGAAAGGTATTAGGACAGGATGAGACAGCCAAAATACTTCAGCAAGAGGAAAAAGCAGCATTTTACAAGTAAAAGGGGGAAAAAAATCTTATAGGTTGGCAGGAGTGGTACAGAGGTGGAAGTGACATACGAGCACTTGTGAAAATGACAGTGGAATGGCATGTAGCCAGCCTCCATTCTTTCTAAAGCATTTTAACCTAATATTCTTACATTATTAAATATTGGGCATTATGTATCAGATAAAAAAAATATATACCTATTTTAGAAATTTACAAACTATTTTTGCAGACTTTATGTGGCAGAAAAAGGACATTTCCAATTTATTGCGCATTTATACACCTGACCTTTTGCTTAAAGCTTCAAACACGCCACTGTCACTAGCCAGTGAATAATCGGATAGACATGCTGAGACTCGCCTGGCTCGCCTCGCCGACCTTCTTGCACTGTCTTCGCGTAGAGTTACGGCTATAACGGAGGGGAAAAATTAAAGAAAGTGTCAGGTTGAGGCAATCTCTCACAATTCATTATATAAAAAGCAAATTTAATATCTCTTAAACTGCCCAAACAAACATACAGTTGATGTAAATACAATTACACATGCTGGAACATTATTGCAACTTAGAAAAATAGTAAAATGGATTGGAGTTCCTTTGCTGGAGAATTTAGGAAGGCTGTTAATGGCTAATTTCTCCATAACAAGAGAAGATATAAACTGATCTACTCATTATGCAATGTATTTCTGAGAGACCCGCCACCACCAATGGGGTAAGCCTTAAACTGCCTCAATCCCAGCATATATACACACTATATCCTAATATTAGGATTTACCTATTAACCATCCCTTTATAAATGTGTGCCACATTGGAAATATCCATAATGCCTATTTCTTTTAACCTAGCTAAAAAGGAAAGATTTAGGAAGTAATTTGCTGTTGGTAGTACGGGGTTTTTATTTGTTTTTTTAAAAGTTAATTCCCCCAACCACAAATCAAACTGGCTTAATCAGACCATAGTAACAGCTTCTACTTGCAGCATGAGGCACACTGTCAAAATGGACCTGAACCTGACAAGTAGAGCTGGATGGCCATTTTTTTAAAATAAAAAAAATAAAATAAAAAAAAAATTGAAAAATGATGATATTTAAAAAAAAAAAGATGACATTTCCCCTTCTCCCTGCCCCTTACCAGCAAACTCAAACAAAAATAGTATGGACAATCACTTTCATATCATAAAGTATATAACAGAATGTATGCAAAATAGTTTTGCATATGCAAGTGAGTATTGCCGTGTAGAACCTCAAATGGGCATGCACAAGTGACAGTGCTCAAGAACTGAGTGCATATGCAAAGTTACGCACATTCAAAAGGCCCTATATGTTTTGAAATTCCATGTCTTGAGTCTGAGAGATACCAAACTGATTTACTTAAGTGTTTCCTCATTGCACAGGTATCGCAGATGATCTTTCCAAATTTAATTTTCTTTCCCTCAAAGGAAAAATTAAAACAGAAAGCAGGAAAGCAACTAAAACGTTTTAAGGGAGGTGAGTAGTGAGATGTGGCATTCACAAGTGGGGGAAAATAGAAACACATCATTCCCCTATCCATGCTGTGATATTTCAAGGGGTGGTTTTGAGTTGCATCAAACTGCAACAAGCAACCCCTTAAGGCAACTGTTTGTTTGCACGTGCATGGATGGTAATGGACAGTATATTGGAAAAAAAAAGATTAAAGCATACAGCCTATTACCATGGAGAAAGTACACAATGTATATCCTACTACAAACAAATAGCACAATTAATTAATAAGTGCATCCTAAAGATTAATTATTTTAATGAATGGCAGTAGAACATTAATATTCATGAAGGATGAAAAGCACCCCCCAGTGCAAAGGGCTAGCCCACTGCTGGGCATATGTGATGCACAGGCCTTGGGCAGATCCTCTGAACTAAGGTGAATCTCAGCCCCTTTTGAGTGTAATATGAAGAGGACCACACGATTACTTATAATGTCATGCTCACGAAAGCCCTCAAATTACTACTGCACGTGTGCAGCTGCTGGTTTTCAAATATCAGTACCTGCTGTCACCAGAAAACTTTGATCAGGATTAAATTAATCATGTGTTTCAACCTTCCACTGGACAACTTCACGATGAAGTTTAGCTGTCACCTAGATCAATGGGTCTCAACCAGTGGTACACGTACCACTGCAGGTACGCAGAGGTCTTCTAGGGGGGACATTAATTCATCAAGATACTTGCCTAGTTTTACAACAGGCTACGTAACAAGCACTAGCGAAGTCAGTACAAACTAAAATCTCATTTTGACTATGACTTGTTTATACTGCTCTATATACTATACACTGAAATGCAAGTACAATATTTATATTCCAATTGATTTATTTTATAATTATATGGTAAAATGAGAAAGTAAGCAATTTTTCAGTAATAGTGTGCTGTGAAACTTTTGAATTTTTATGTCTGGTTTCGTAAGCAAGTAGTTTTTAAGTGAGATGAAACTTGGGGATACAAAAGACAAATCAGACTCCTGAAAAGGGTACAGTAATCTGGAAAGGTTGAGAGCCACTAACCTAGATGACTTACCTCGTTGGAAGCCTCATCTACGTTACAAACTCAAATGTTAAGAAAACAATGTATTTTGAGACTTGCAAAAGGTGAAAAGACCTGTGCAGAATCCAGAATTCAATCAACAAGATGCAAGAGGATCCAAGTGTTTGCCTTTGTCGTTTGATAACACACCATGTCTACCCTCCTCCAAATCTTAATGTTTCTAGCTATCAATATCTACCTGGGAAATTTAGACCTTCAGTCAGGAGCGTCCGAATCTCTTCCTAAATCAGTGGAAGTGTCTTTGAGCTTGAAGAAAGAACTAAGCTCTCGGGGATCATTGCTTCCCATCTTAATTGTCCAGTAGAGATCATCATGCAACACAATGCACTTACCAAAAATACAAGCAAACTTCTCAGTTCCAGGTAATTAGAGAAAGCAAAGGACTGAAGAAACGATATTCAAACTATGATGGTGTTTGCGCAATGCCCCACTATGAGGCCCTCAGGATGGTGTGTGACATTGGTGGGTTTTTTTATGCTACTCATTTCATTTTTTGGTTTGTCTACATGAAAAAGTAGCATCAGCATAATTTAAGGTGTGAAATTGAAGTAGTACATTTAACCGGTGCAAAAGGCTGGATGGACACTCTTATTTTAGTATAAGAGCAGCTTACTTTGGATTAGTTTAAGTCAATTAAGAACAGTTTCAGCTAGATTGATATAAGCCACTTTTACATCAAAATAAGTGTCACAAGAGCCTTTTGCACCAGTGTAACTGTATTAGCTTAAACTCCAACTCAAGTTACACTGCTGCAATTTTTCACTACATGGATGGCTTGTATGGATATAGGAGACGAAAGTAAACCTTGTAACCATAAGAGGCACTTTGCAAGCTCTCTGCTTTGGGCTGTCATCTTTTGGAATCTGTCCGGCCGGAAAAATTGCTCTCAAAATGCACGAAGGTGAAGCCATGAAAAAGTGATGTTACAATAATGTTGCAACTTACTAATGTTTTTACTGCTGCTTGGAGGCGACGGAAACACCTGATAATACACCTCTACCCCGATAGAACGCTGTCCTTGGGAGCCAAAAAAATCTTACCGCGTTATATTGAACTTGCTTTGATCCACTGGAGTGTTCAGCCCCGCCCCCCTGGAGCACTGCTTTACCGCGTTATATCCAAATTCGTGTTATATCGGGTCGTGTTATATCAAGGTAGCGGTGTATGAGGAAAATCCCACAGAATTTGGGAGAGGTGGCAAATGTCAGAACATGCCTTTGACTTGAAAAATCAACATGAAAAACAGCTTGACAACCAGGAAGTAACACCATGTTTTGGATTTCATGTAATGGGATTTGCCACAGGTTTTAGTCAAACAAAGTTGGAAACTGAAAAGTTTTATTTAAAATAAAATTTGGTATTTCTAGTGTAGAGGCAGCATCTCATCTTTTACTAGCTTACTCCATATCTTAAAAATTTGGATACAAAATACTGACCTACATTTTCAGAAATGACTCATGATTTTGCGTCAGCTGACACACCTTAAACAGGCCTGGTTTCAGAAAGTTCTTAGAATCCACTATCTGAAAAAGTGGACGTTTTAAGGTGTCTCAAACGAGCTGTTAAATAACTGAGGAACCAAAATCACCAGCTACTTTTGAGAATGTAACCCATGTTTCATGAACTTGGACTTTATGTGCTGTGTATCAGCTCAAAATGCATTTTAATAGCAGAGTTAAACCGTCTCCAGAAAACAAACTTATAATGGAGACACAAACAGACCCTAATCTGCAATGGTACTGTTGGGCATTATCAAGATATAATAAAGCTGAAGCTTACAGAAAAGTTTTTCTGAGAAGTCATCCGCAGCCATGAATATAATGTTTAGTAGACATAGCAAAAACTTATGTATCGTATGTATGATTAAACATATATAATGTGATACCAACTAAAATCCAATGTAGCTCAGCCACCCTCTTCTCCGCATGCAAGTCATACAGAACATACACACTGCACACACACAAAAACACGCTAAGCATTACAGGCAAAACCAGCATAATAAGTAATTCCAGGTTCACTTACAGTGAATTTTTCTGCTGTGCCGCATGAGAAACAAGATACAAAATGAAAAGCACATGGTGATAAATCAATTTTTCAATCTATGCCAATACTTTTTATACAAAAGATTATTTAGACTCTAATGGAAACTAGATACCTAAATAATTGTATCTGGATCTGAATTTTCCTCAAGTTTGGTAATGTTTGGAGCAAGGATTTTAACTTGGCCCATTGTAGAGATAAGGGTGGGCAGTGACATTTGGATCTAAATCCAAACTCCCCCCAAAGTTCAGGGTTGTAGATATGGATTTTCTCTTTGGGTCCCTCTTTACAAGAAAGCAGAATATTCCTCTATATTTAAATTAATATATAATTTAAACTAACAAAATTCGTGATGGAAGTTCTTTAAATTAAAATTCACGGAAGAGGAAACAGGAAAAAATGTAAAAGTTTAAAAACAATGTTCTATTCAGATGTGATTTTTTTCCCCCCTGTGATCTTTGCAAGCCTCTTCCTGCAAGTGAGTTGAATTCCAGGCTCAGTCAGGTTCTTTTTGTACACATCATAAAGTCACCACATATTTTAGCATATTCTCAGGAGAGATGCCAGACTGGAGGAGCAGCAGAGGTGCCGGTCAACACTGAAGTGCATAAACAAGACATTGTGTGAAGAAATCTTGAACACTGGCTGCATGCAGTAAACAACGGACTGTTTGCTGTGACTGTTGGTTCCTCCCCCACTTCCATGAGTAATAATGTTCATCAAAATTACTACACAATTTATTTTATTTGAATATTTAAGGAAGTTGTTTGCAGTGTTGTCAGAATTACAATTTGTTCCCTTTGCATTATGCTACGACACCAGTAGGTGGCAGCAACCAAACGCTTTGCACAAGAACTTAAAACCATAAAGCTAGCTCTAAACCTCAGAGTTCCAGTCTGTGGTATATGTACCCTGCCGGTACGTGAGCATCATGTTCCATCAATTCACTTCACAATAGTTCTTCAGGTGGTATGTGAACCAATAAAGTTTGAGAAAAGCTACTAGAAAACAGCCGCTATGAAACAGAATGCAAACTATCCAAGCCAATCAATTTACAGAGTGCAAAAGAGTCAAGAGCCTCGGCAAGAAATGTGAAGGGGGAACCATTTTTTCCTAAATATTTGTTTTAAAATTCACACATTAAAAGCAGCTCAAACGAACAACACCAGAATAATTCTTTGGCCTTTACTGTTTTTCTACTTCCAATGTAAATGTTGCATGCTATACACAGAGAAGAAACAGGTGAACACAGTGGAACGGGAAGCGCTCTAGTGACAAAAACAGAAGAGAATGTTTAAATGAAAGAAAAGACAGGAAAGAAAACTTCACAGGGGGTGGTAAGAAGAGTATAACTGAAGCAGCATCCCAGCCCCATTACAGCCTTCCTTAGCTCAGCACGCAAATCAGGTCTTCATTTCTAGAAACTATGTACAGGTAGGGACTTACCAAATACACAGCCATGAAAAACACGTCATGGACCTTGAAATCTGGTCTTCCCCGCAAAATCTGGTCTTTTGTGTATTTTTACCCTATATTATACCATATACTTTTACCCTATGCCTTCAGAGCTAGGTGATGAGAGAGTGGCGGCTGCTGGCTGGGCACCCAGCTCCGAAGGCAGCGCCACCGCCAGCAGCAGTGCAGAAGTAAGGGTGGCATGGGATGAACACATCCGCAAAATTTGCTATTTATGCCATGACCCACCCGTGAAAAATGTGTCATTTCTCCGTGATTTAATACACCCCTACTCATATTCAATTTGTGATCCACTATAGCCTGCAGATCCTTTTCACCAGCGCTACCACCAAGCCAGTTATTCCCCATTTTGTAGTTGTGCATTTGATTTTTCTTTCTTAAGTGTAGTACTTTGCACTTGAATTTCATCATGTTGATTTCAGACCAATACTCTAATTTGTCAAGGTTTGTTTTGCATTCTAATTCTGTTCTCCAAAGTGCTTGCAACCACTCCTAGCTTGGTTTCATCCGCAAATTTTATAAGCACTCCATTATCCAAGTCAGAAATGAAAATATGGAATGGTACCAGACACAGGACTGACCCACACAGGACCTCACTAGATATGTCCTCCCAGTTTGATAGCAACCATTGATAACTACTTTTTGAATATGGTCTTTTAACAAGTTCTATTCCCACGTTATACCACATTAATCTATACCATATTTCCTTAGTTTACATAAGAAAATATCATGTAGGACTATGTCAAAAGCCTTATTAAAATCAAGCTAGATCATATCTACAGCTCTCCCCCCCACCCCGCAATTCATTAAGCCAGTAACTCTGTCAAAGAAAGAAATTAGGTTGGTTTGGTCTGACTTGTTCTTGACAAATCCATGATGACTATTCCTTATAACCCTTGGACCCTTTAGGTATTTAATAAATTTGTTCCAGAATCTCTCCAGGTATTGAAGTTAGGCTGACTGGTCTATAATTCCCCAAGCGCTCTTTGTTCCCCATTTTAAAGGCAGGTACTATGCATGTCCTTCTCCAGTTCTCTGGGACCTCACCCATCTTCCATGAGTTCTCAAAGGTAACTGGTAATGGTTTATATGTGGGGAGCACCCATAATGAATGATCTATTGTGATCATTTGCAATACAAGTGGAATAGTAACTATTTCAGTATAAATGATATATATTTTTGAAAGTGTGTTGTGGTAACTACAGATTTTAGAGTAGAGTTATTGTAAGAGTATAACTGCCCCCCACCCTCCTACACTTCAAGATCTGGTAATCCCTAATGGTCTCAACCAGCTCACTTGTTTGTCTTCCCCCTAAACTCCTGTATGCATGTCAGTTCACGTAAACAGAATAGGTGCTGGGTGGCACCCATCCACCCCAATTCTGGGGTAAATAACACTCACACGTAGACATTACATACCATGCGCACACAAATCAAGGAATACAGTAACACCATAGACTTACAAGCCGTTGTGTTTGCCTGCCTCATACAATTGTAAAACAAAAGGGTCTGATCTGCATGAACAAGGTAAATTTAAAAGGGGTAGTTACTGCTGTTACTTGTGTTCGGTCATTGTTTGTTCCTAGTTCAGCCAGTTCAGGTTGCATCCCCATTTTCCTCCATCAAACTTACTGCTATTACTAAGTGTTTTTGGCACACAAATAGAAGTGATATCAGCTGGCACAGTCTAAGACTGTTCAGGTTCTCTCATTCAGGATTTTTCCTAAGACGTAAGCATGCAGGCCTATTATTTTTAATCAACAAAATTGGCATATTTTCAGAAAAAGTACTGACGTTTCCATTAACAATTTATGTTAAAGTCTAAAAGAATTACTACATACACGCTCTGCACTTCACCTTTGAACAAAACATCAGATGTAGAATTGTTTTTTTAAAAATTAAATTAAAAAATAAATCGAACTGATAGCAGATTAAAATGCCATGCTTACATTTTTCTTGTGTTTTTCATTATCCCTTGAAGATTAGGTGAGACAAAATGGCAATGAAGAAAACAAACTCACCTCCACCAGTTTGGATGTTTGCCAGGTGTGGTCCCATTTCTTGCAGTCCATCATCCACGGGGTAGGCAGGCGTCTGTGATGAAGTTGTTCCTTGGGCATCGTCACCCAAAACCGAGGCCCGAGCTCTGCGCATTTCTAGGGCTCCTACACCCGCTATCTCCTCAAATCCTTCTGACATCTGGGCAAGTGGAGAATCCCGAGAAGCAGAAAGGAAGGGGGTGTCCAGAGGGGAACTTGGAGGGGACAACGATGACAAGGAGGACCGTGATGACAGGGATGCCAGGGATTGAGGAGTATCCAAGGACCTCCTTTGTTTATTGAAGTTACAATGTCCAGTGGAATCAGAGTACTGCACATCTTTACTGAGAGAATCAAATGGAATCAGGTCAAAGCGCAGATGTTGTGCATAGTCAGTAACACTGTCTGATTTGTCATACTGTGGGAGGCCATAGATGTCCGTGAAGCTGACAGAGCTTAGAGACCCTCTGCTGGACGCCAGTGATCCTCGGCTGGATGCCAGTGATCCCCTACTGCTGCCAGAAGACATTGTGAGGGTGCTAGCAGATAAACTAAAACAGAAAAAGATCCATTAATATATGAATTATATAGCTAGAAACACAGCACAGATAGAAAAATAATAACCCACATTAAGATAGAGGATTTTACATGCATTCAGCATTGTAATACTTAGGTTAAGGGCCATCTTTCTTCTCCTCCCTTGCCTTTAGGCTAAAGGTGATGAAAGTAGTATAAATAAAGTGGAGCAAGAAGGATCATCACATCCCTTTCCTCAAATCTGCAGATGGCTCTCTGTGGGTTTTGGTGGAAAGAGAGAGGACTGGTGAGGGAAAGTCATAGATTCATGGAGTTTAAAGCTAGAAGGGATCATTAGTTCTCTAGTCTGAACTCCTGTATATCACAAGCCATTATATTTCAATCAGTTGCTTCTGAATTGAGTCCAATAACTTGGTTCAGAAGGAGTGGGACATCAGCAGAACAAGGAAACAGTCACTCTATACAGCTTTATATGCAAGCAAACTCACAGAATTCCCATTTGAAAACCTTGTGGGAGCTTTCAAGTTGCAATTTCAGCACTAACCCCATTCCTCTGCCACTCTCCAAATGTGGAGATAAGAGTATAGCTGTGGGTAAAGTGTGAACCAACAGGAGCTAGGCTCCTGCAGGTGGTGTGCTGGTGGGATAACGGGTCCTCCTCAAGAGCCAGCCCAGGAGGCTGATCCCTCACGGAGATACTCTCAAACTTGTAGGATTTCTCTGTAGATCTCAGAACATCTTCACGTTTAGAGGGTGACATCCTCTGTCTCCTCCATAGCATGCAAACCCCTACTCTGAGTGAGTATTGTCTTGGAATGTCAGAGTAGTGAATCTGTTAGAATGTTCCAAGCACATTTTATCCTCTTACATTTTATCTCTTTCTCACTTCTGACTATTCTGTTTACCCTTTTATGCCAGAAATGAACCCTGACCTCATTTCTCTCTTCCGCTCTTCAGAGTTTGGGGGGGGGGGAAGAGGGGGTTGGTTGGACTGTGGGTAGCAATAGTGGTTGTCTTGCTGCTGTTGCCACTGTACTCATGTTTTTCCTTCAGCTGAAAATTGTAAGATTTGCATAAAACTGGCAGATTGGAAAGAGACAGTTCTGATAGTGGATGCTGGGAAGGCGCATCACTACCTTTTCTGTTTCTTCTTAGCCCAAACTCCAGTGCATCAAGCGCCTATTGTTTCTTCTTTCACATCCCTCCTCAAAATTAACTTCTCCCACAAAACATAGCCCATGTCCGTAAAATGCTGCCTCACTGATTATATATTGACTCCCCATTTACCTTCCTCTTGTCACCGAGGAGTTGCGTGTCTGATTTATACTGTCAATTTATTCTTCTGTGTTGTTTTCCGGTACAGCACCAGAGACCATCAATGCTTAAGAAACAAGCAATCACTAATGTGGGCTTAAGAATGACACCCTGAATATAACTGAATTTTCTGTCTTTTGTCATGCATAGTTTAAAGGCTTAATCTTGTTTGTGTATAATTTTTTATTTATAAACAAAAACAATCATAAAATGGGTTCAGCTGTATTTCTCCTTTCCACATATTATACAGACAGATCTCACTAACTTTCAAACCAGGCAGTCCAGATAGCTATTATTAAAAGTGAAAAGTACTTTTCTCCTTTTTAATAACACTCTATCCAAACCACTGAATTTACGACACATCAAATACTTTGCTAAACTGCAAGCTGTGAATGCCTTTCAGTGCCGAAAATGTACTTAAAGAAAACAGATCAACAAAGTAAGAACCAATGCCCATCGTTTACTTATATTACAAACATACAAAAGAAGTACGAAAAAGTAAAATGGTCTGTTCTGTTTGTACTTTTACTTTTTTTCTGTTGAATTCAAAATTTATTAAATTTTTTAAAATATTGTTTTCTCTAAAGAACTCACCTTTTTAACTGGGAGTGTAAATAGGAGGCTAAACGAGTTGCTTCTTCCAGCTGCAAAAGCAAACAATTTCTCTTCTCCTGTAACAGTATCCTATAATTAAAAATTGCAATTATTATTTTTCTTCTTTGGTTATATTGCAGTAGTGTTCAAAATGTGCTAAGAGCTTTCCAAACACAGAAGAAGAGACAGTTCTTGTTGTATTGGGAGTAAACAATGAATCCTTTTTTAACAAACAGAATTAGTTCACTTAGGGCAATACACAGTGTTTAATCCATGACGGAACTCCCATTGAGAGCATAGGAACTGAGAGCCTTATATAGCACTTAGAGAACTGCAGTAACTGAGGAATAAGGAACCAAAAGAAAACACAAGGGCTATGGTGGTGAAGGTACACAACAGAAATTGCCTAGGCCAACCATAAAGGTACCTAAGCTGACATGTAAGAGGCAGGAGCAGCTGATTAAAAACAAGTATCAGAGGGGTAGCCGTGTTAGTCTGGATCTGTAAAAAGCGACAGAGTCCTGTGGCACCTTATAGACTAACAGACATATTGGAGCATAAGCTTTCGTGGGTGAATATTCGCCAGTACCTCAATTACCCATACAGATTGAAAGTCAAACTTCAAAAGGAAAAGAAATTTTTTTTGGAGAACTTCTGTTCTGTTAAGCAGTTTATCACCGAACTCTGTGATCCTGGCTTTCACTCAGATATACTGTGGCAGGAGAGGAGTGAGGAACCACTGGGAAAAAGGATAAGTATCGAACTGACCTTCAAGTAATGCCCCAAGAGTGAATATGCTGTAGTAAACTGTAATTATAATTTAATATTTGTTAATATATTTCTTGTATTGTTCTCCTTCAAACAGAAGTTAGAAGCATTTAAAACATTAAACTACGATAAAAACTTCTTTCTTCTTGAGGAAAAAGTGACCATTATTGTTTCTTTACCGAGGCAAAAGCAAGTGGCCAAATTACTCAGCATTACTGCCCGAACACAAACGGAGTCATCATAACTTTGCCAGTACTATATGCTTGTAAGGTACCCTGATTACATTTTGAAACTATTAAACTTTATTTTAAAAAGATGCAGCATTTGTTCCAATCCCTCCATTTATTCTCTACCAGAAATACAGAGTTCTCTATGTTTTTTCTGGAGTTTTATTCTTTTAACTCCAAATTAAAACCTTTCCCTCCACAGATTAAAATCAGGGGGGTAATTTGTTCTGTTTCTTGGCATATTATTGGCATAATATGTCTCCATTCTGCAGCCCAGACCTGATACTTCCTCAGTCCTCAAGGCTCCCAAACTGGCTGATATTTGGAATGCAGGGGAACAAAGGGGTGGGTGTCCAGAGCTCTCTGACTTAGCCAAGGGCAGTGTTTCTGGCTCCACAGAAAGTCCCATCAAACCCTCCTTGACTGGAAAAACAGTTAATAAGATACAGGGGTTTTGACAGAGAGGGTAGTAAAGGGGAATCTTTTGGATGAGTGAAATTAAAAATTAAAAGTTAGCCTTAACCACTCATATTATAGCTATTTAAAGAAACAAGAAAAAGCTACTTTCTCTACACAGCATAATCTTGAAGCCCCTGTGTAGTTCTCTGTATGAGTTTTAAGTTATGCTAGCTCTTCATGTGCTTAACGTTACATTTTAAAATCAGTAACAACAGAACTCTTATTAAATGTGCTTAAACATCAACCCTTTTTTGCAAGCTGGGGGAAAGAGATGGGATATGGAAGGAGATCCTCCAATGATAAATGTTTTCTGTCTCTGACGGACAGAATAATTAGTCTAGTCTCTGGTGGTGTTCTCTCTCTTATTATAAAAAATACAGCATCCTTAAATATTGTGCTAACTTTTGCTCAATTTCTTGCTAGAATCTGAAATATCAAATATCACCCTGGAATGTTGGTTTCCACAGCACAGACTACAACATGGAAAAAGAGCTTGCTCTTTTTGCCAGCACAGTATGTGCTACCTAACATGAGATCCCAAAAACAACAAATAAAATTTACTACACTGCAGTGTAAAGTGAACTCCCTTCTCTGTCATTTTCTAGGCTCGAGTGCCAATATTGCAAAAATCACAAATAATGTCATACAAAACATCAACTGTATTTATTTAATCAGCTATGAATTCTCTATCACCATTTGGATTTACTGCCTGAAGTAAGCCTGATCAAGTCAAATTGAGTTCTACAAACTCAGATATGGGGCCATTTTCAATTATTTATAAAGATCAACTTAATCACGTAAGCATTAATGTTTAGACAAGATTGTATTAATATTGCTCAGTGTAGTGTCCTCAAGTGTCAAAGTTGGCTTTTTTCCATGAATTCATGCCTCAACCTGTGACAAAAACCAAAAGAATGCACAGAAAATCTGGGAAAACGTCTCACAGATGCTAGCTGCTTGCATGGAAGAACTAAGTGGACAGAAATATTTTCTCTGGTGTAAGAAAAAGTTCACCGTAAAGCTTAGCAACATTATTAGAGTATTAGGAGAAATGAGTTTTAGACAGAAGCTCTGTCCCTCTAATTGGAGGCATTTTATAATATACACAGTTTATTGACATACTTGGCCGGAATTATAGTCTGTTCCTTAAATTCGGTGACAATTTATGGCACCTTGAAAAGAACAATACACCTGTACCCTGATATAACGCTGTCCTCAGGAGCCAAAAAATCTTCCCGCGTTATAGGTGAAACCGCGTTATATCGAACTTGCTTTGATTCACCGGTGCACTGTTTTACTGCGTTATATCTGAATTCGTGTTATATCAGATTGCGTTATATCGGGGTAGAGGTGTACTTCCCCCAAGTGAAGAATGTTTTCATTTTTAATAACAGAGACCTTCATATTGGTTTTAAATACACAAAATTTTTATATAGCATACTCAACAAAATCTTAGGGCCACATTTGGGTCCAGCCAAACTGTACACTGCACAGGTCAATGGGAAAGATGTGTGTACAACTACAGCATAAAGGTCATCTTTAAACTTCCCGAGTCCTGGGGCTACTGCTGTGGGCAGGGCTGGCCTCTGTTCTGAGGTCACTGCTGTTTCTGGGGACGTGACCTCAATCACTAACTTAACCCCAGGTGCCAACCAACTATCCCCATCATCTCTGGTCACCATTGTTTGGGTCCCCATTCATCCTGAGTAGCTCAATGGCATGTCTCTGCAGCTCAGAGCTTTTCCAAAGATAAATGAAAAACTGACATGATTCTTATCAGTTCTGCTGCACTCCCGAGATCTGAATAGGAAAAGGGAAAGTGACTAGTCTTGTCAATTTCACTCTAATACCGCTTACAGGAAAGCTTTCAGAAGATTGGATCTAAACAGTGGCATGGTCAGGAAGTGCTGACTGGGACCCCAGGCCCTTTTGTAGGCAAAGTGCACAAATAACCACTGTAGTGCTTTGATCTCATATAAAGCTGGTAAACTGCACCAGCTCTTCACTTGGAATCTATGCAGCTGCATCCTATGGTAGATAAGAAAATAATCTGTTAAGTCCCCAAACCTTTCAGTGGCCCCCTGAGCAGAACTGGCCCGAGCCTGCTGAATTTCATTCTCCAAGCGCCTTTTTTCTTCCTCCAAACGTGCAATGTATTCTGGGGATCGTCTCTGCTGACTGATGAGCTGCAGTTCCTGAAGGAGAGCCTCTTTCTCCTTGATGAGCTGAAGACGGTCCCTGTCCGCCTCAGCCATTCCTGGCCAAGATTCATTATCTAGCAAGGCCAGCTGCTGCTGTATATTGGAAACTCTTGGGGAAAAAAAAATGAGAGCATGCATAAGAAATAGGTAAGTAACAGGGAAAAAACACTGTGGAATAACTGTTGAGGAAAATCACTCCCAGACCACTAGCACTAAGCTACTTTTATTCTTAAAACTATTTGTATACGTGAAATAAACCACAAAAACTTGCAAGCATCCATTTATGGTCTCATATAAGTGAATATGTTCAGATCTATAGCTTAACATCCTTAACTTACACATACACCCCATTATGTTGGGCATTTAACAGGTACTTAATGACTTCTTCCACATGGTACCATATATGTTGCAGACAGATTCAAAAGATGACATAAGGATACAATTGGGGAGTTTACTCTCAACTTCCTCTCTTTGTTGGCTTTAAATTAGATCCTAATTTACATCTGAATTTTTTTAAATAGCAAACGAAGAATTATCAAAACTAATCATCACAACTATCATAATTAATTAGAGTGGACAATGTCCGCCATGATATTTTAGCAGTTTTGAGCTACTATAATTCATATTATAAAGATATTATAAAGATGTGGGAATAAAATTAATAGTTTTAAGACGACTAGATGCAGTTAACTTGAAACTCGTTGGCTGCTGTTCCAAGGAAGCAGTCTGAGTGCTGTTTGTGTAGCCTAAGAATCTGCCTTCTATTCTGAAGGAAGTAGTCCCCTTTATTTCTTATTCTCCCCAGTCAGGATTTTGGGAATGTTTTGAGCCATCAACAAGTCCCACAGTGTATAGAGCCAAGCTATTCTCCAAGTGACTGTATATCATTCAGCTAAGAAAAATCTTTAAGGGGCAGAAAATATTTGGCACTCCATGACTGACAACTCAAGGACAGGAATAAATAAGTCACGAGTCCAAAAAATATGGGGCTGGAGCAGAACAGTTGCCGCCAGGAGCAGCCATTATACAAGTACTACTGGGAAGAAGCCAAGCCCTCCCAGTCCCACCACTCCAACAACTTATTTCTTTTGTCTGAAAACAAAACACAAGCCGTAACAGCCTATCCGCAAACCAAGAATTATTCAAGACAGTACTTCAGCCTTACGGTGGTATGGTGACGGTCAGAGAAGTAGAAATGAACACACTTATCTTGAATATTATGAGTTGAGGAATGCCTAAGTCATGGAGTTTATTTGCATAAACACTACTCCCCTCTAGAGCGGAGTTCTTTTTAGTTTCCTAACAAATCAAGTTTCTTAAATTTAAATTCAGTTTGAACAGTTTCCTTTTTGCCTCCTTTTCATTCTGACATGCCTCTGAACATCCTCATTTTACCCAGACCTGGAAGACCCAAATTCCCATGATCTCAAAGGCCTAAGGGACAAAATCTGCCAACCACACTAAGTTTGTTGACAAAACTGTCAGCGTAAGCTATGCTGGCCAACTTCCAGTGTAGATGCAGCTATGTCAACAGAAGAAGGCTTCTGTTAACATAGTTAACTTCATTTGGGAAGGTGGCATTCCTACACTACCCCTTCTGTCAGTGCAAGCTGCATTTACGCTCAGGGGTTGTGCCAACATAGCTATGCGGGTATAATCTCTGCAGTGTAAACACAGCCTAGGGGTGGCAGAATCCGGTCCTAATTTTGTAAAGCCAAACAATTCTGATAGGCAACTAAACAGAAATAAATCTCCTGATACTGAGGTTTGTCCATCACTTCTGAAAACATGTCAGTTTTAAGTTTTTGTATATGTAAAAGGAGACAGCAGGAGTACAGAATCAGGGTCAGTGCACCTTAGTGGGACTATTTACCTAAGTAGAGTTTCTAGGATATGACCCTAAAGGTTAAAATCTAAAAAGCCTAGCCCATATTGTTAAAATAGCTTAAAATAATTAAGACACAAAAAAAACCAAGAAACCTTTTTATTTTAGAGTGTGAACAAAAATCCTTCAAAGCTATGTATTTGTTCTATATATATAAATTATATATAAATTTAAAAAAAATGTCCAGAAGTTTGTTTCAGTATGTGTTCCCTAGCGAAAATCTGGAATGCCATGTCTACAGGAAACCTGATGTAAACAACCACGTTCTTGTCAATCAATTACCAACACTCTGACAGCTCTTTCAGTAAAAGTGGAAATATGCACGAGGAAGAAAGTTTTGTAGGTGCAATATAAAATTTGCCATAATTTTCCCTCAGTTCTTAGGAATGTTGGTAATTAATCAAGAATACTGCCATGCTGAATAACTTAAAAATGCTCAGCTCTCGTCCCCTAGTGCCCCTCCTCTACTTGCGCTACATTGATGACATCTTCATCATATGGACCCACAGAAAGGAGGCCCTTGAAGAATTCCACCTGGACTTCAACAATTTCCACCCCACCATCAACCTCAGCCTGGACCAGTCCACACAAGAGATCCACTTCCTGGACACTACAGTACAAATAAGTGATGGTCACATAAACACCACCCTATACCGGAAACCTACTGACCGCTATACGTACCTATATGCCTCCAGCTTCCATCCAAGACACATCATACGATCCATTGTCTACAGCCAAGCCCTAAGATACAACCGAATTTGCTCCAACCCCTCAGACAGAGACAAACACCTACAAGATCTTTATCAAGCATTCGTAAAACTACAATACTCACCTGGGGAAGTGAGGAAACAGATTGACAGAGCAAGACGGGTACCCAGAAATCACCTACTACAGGACAGGCCCAACAAGGACAATAACAGAACACCACTGGCCATCACATACAGCCCCCAGCTAAAACCTCTCCAGCGCATTATCCACGATCTACAACCTATCCTGGAAAATGATCCCTCACTCTCACAGACCTTGGGAGGCAGGCCAGTCCTCGCTTACAGACAACCCCCCAACCTGAAGCAAATACTCACCAGCAACTACACACCACACCACAGAAACACCAACCCAGGAACCTATCCCTGTAGCAAACCTCGTTGCCTACTCTGTCCCCATATCTACTCTGGCAACAGCATCAGAGGACCCAACCACATCAGCCACACCATCAGGGGCTCATTCACCTGCACATCCACTAATGTCATATATGCCATCATGTGCCAGCAATGCCCCTCTGCCATGTACATTGGCCAAACCGGACAGTCCCTCCGCAAAAGAATAAATGGACACAAATCGGACATCAGGAATGGTAACATACACAAGCCAGTAAGTGAACACTTCAATCTCCCTGGTCATTCTATCACAGATTTAAAAGTCACTGTCATTGAACAAAAAAACTTCAGGAACAGACTTCAAAGAGAAACAGCAGAACTAAAATTCATTTGCAAATTCAACACCATTAATCTGGGCTTGAATAGGGATTGGGAGTGGCTGGCTCACTACAGAAGCAGCTTTTCCTCTCCTGGAATTGACACCTCCTCATCTATTATTGGGAGTGGACTACATCCACCCTGATTGAATTGGCCTTGTCAACACTGGTTCTCCACTTGTGAAGTAACTCCCTGCTCTCCATGTGTCAGTATATAATGCCTGCATCTGAAGCTTTCACTCTATGCATCTGAAGAAGTGAGGTTTTTACTCACGAAAGCTTATGCCCAAATAAATCTGTTAGTCTTTAAGGTGCCACCAGACTCTTTGTTGTTTTTGTAGATACAGACTAACACGGCTACCCCCGATACTTAAAAATGCTCAGCTTACAAACATTTTTAGTTAATATTTTTTTAAGTCATGTTCATGAAACAGATTCAAATCTGATAAAGCCAGAGAGAAACATATTCATTTTAATCAGTTAAAAAAAAAAAAAAGATAATTCTATGTTCAATCCTGATCAAAGAAATCAACAAATTACATTCAATTTTATAAATATGGCAATTAATTATATCAACCCTGCTCCTGAAATCCAGATTACTTCAATGGTACTCTACGCATGCCCAGAAGTCCATCAGTGAAAATCCAATTGCAGTACTGGGGTCTACCAAAGGATTTTAAATTCAGTCAGGTGAGTTTGCTGAAAGACTATTGACAGACAGCTGAAGAGTAGTAGTGACTGGGACAGTGATAAGATCTGAAGCAAGATTTTTTTTAAATGTTAACTTACAATAAACTATTATTTTAAAAAAATCTCGTTAATGAAGTGGGGTAAAAAAACCTGGTATGGAAACCTATAACCAATTATTGCATATTTCAAGTCTAGTATGCACCCAACTACATTCCCCATGTACTTTCAAACATTGTACCAAGTGTCAAGAGGTGTATTTACTGCAATAAAATTATGACCAGCACATTAGGGGCAAGACTCATCTCTTAAATAGAACAATCACTTATCACAAACTACAGTTACACCAGTCCCAGGAAAAGCTTTTCAATACCTAGTAATTGCACTACTGGCCATCCGTCTCAGTCACTCTTTGAAAGGATTCCATTCATCTAGTTCTACAGGATTTTTTTTTTTTTTAATTAAATATAACTGAAATCAAGGTTTCCCTTGAGCTGGATGTACCTCTTCATTGGAGCTAACTAAAATGTTTCCTCCTTTTTTGTGCTACTTTCTGTAGGTCACATTTCAAAAATGTGAAGCTCCTACATCAGATTTTTCACATAACCATTGTTCTGATAGCCCTCAGGCAGGAGATTTAAGGTACTGTTTAAACCAATGATCTCCTTGTCTTACTCAATGTTGACAATCGTGGCTTGTCTTGAAAAGGACCTCTAACTATCTGAAGACTGTTTATTTGAGAGTACAAAACTTTCTTGTGAAGCATTTAGGGTTGCTACACCCAATATACCCGACACCCATGAAAACAAAGAAATGAAAAGTTAGGACATTTATCTTCTACTCCTCCACCCAGCGGAACATACCTTTCCACTACTAGACACTACAGGCCACACAGAACAGCCTTAACTCTGTTGATGACAATTTGGTAAAGAAGTCTTCAGAGAAGTATTCTTCTTAAAGGCTGGTATCCTTAGGAAAGCAGAGTTAAAGTTATAATGCATGGCCTATACTGGGTTATGGTAGCCGTAGTAATGGTTAGGTATGGCCTGTGGATAAAGGAGAAGTTAGTGTTAAGTTACTTAACTTCATTTCTTTGGTTTTGTGAGTTTGTCTCAAGTATGTTATGAGTAGAAACTCTAACACCTTCACAATGAAGTTTGTTTATTAATTTCCTAGGTTTTTGGGTTATTTTAAATTCTTAAACAGGACAAGCGTGGGGCAGAGGAGAGGCAGAAGTATTGCTGCAGCTGGAGAAGATTTTATCTGTCAGCAGCTGTGCATGAATCTTTGCGTATCAGCAGCTATGTATGAAACTTTCTCTGTTATGGGATAAAATCTAAAAGAATGTGTAGCTCTTGACAGGAGAATGTGTGCATCAATCAGGTTTTCCTGGCCCCGCTCAATTAAATTTAGTCACACAGCACATAAACTAGCAGCATGATTATAGGCTAAAAATGACCCCTTCACACCCTCCCTTTTTTTTAAAATAACGAAAACTACTTGTTGCATCACATGTACTGAGGACACACCTTTCTATCAAGTTTGGGGTATCCAGAATTTTTTTTTTTTTTTTTTTTTAGAAAGACACTAGTCAAAAAAGACAAGTAGAACTTCCCTGGAAAAATTACAGCCAGAGCCCAAATTCAAGAAAACCTATTAAAAATGCATTAGGAGAAACCAAACAAACACCATACAGAAAATTCAAGGGTCATAAAAACTAGCCTCATATGGCATTTCATGCTAATTGGCCACATGCTTGGAAATGCAGGAATTTATGCCCCACTTCAAGCCCATTTCAAAACGTAACCCTAACTATGGAATCGGTATAAGGCACCTCCTGATCATTCTTGGAGTGCTTCTTAGTGCTTGACCTTGCAACATAAATAATGTTCTTTTAACATAGTTTTTTGTAAGCGATAGTACATTAAAGACAAAAAACCACACTTGGTGGTGAGATGAGAGATTTTTGTCTTATTCTCATTAGGGCTGTCGATTAATCACAGTTAACTCATGCAATTAACTCAAAAAAATGAATCATGATTAATCACAGTTTTAATTGCACTGTTAAACAATAGAATACCAATAGAAATTTATTAAATATGATTGGATGTTTTTCTACATTTTCAAATATCTTGATTTCAATTACAACACAGAATATAACATGTACAGTGCTCACTTTATATTATTTTTATTACAAATATTTCCACTGTAAAAATGATAAAAGAAATAGTATTTTCCAATTCACCTCATAGAAGTACTGTAGCGCAATCTCTTTATTGTGAAAGATTTTTATTCTTTAAATGTAGATTTTTATTACATAACTGCACTCAAAACAAAACAATGTAAAACTTTAGTGCTTACAAGGCCACTCAGTCCTACTTCTTGTTCAGCCAATCACTAAGACAAACAAGTCTGTTTACATTTATGGGAGATAATGCTACCCACTTCTTATTTACAATGTCACCTGAAAGTAAGAACAGGTGTTCACATGGCACTTTTGTAGCCAGCATTGCAAGGTATTTACGCTCCAGACATGCTGAACATTCGTATGCCCCTTTATGCTTCAGTCACCGTTCCAGAGGACATGCTTCCATGCTGATGACGCTCATTAAAAAAAAAAAAAAATTGTTAATTAAATTTGTGACCGAACTCCTTGGGGGAGAGTTGTATGTCTCCTGTCTGTGTTCGACCAGTATTCTGCCATATATTTCATGCTACATCAGTCTCAGATGATGACCCAGCACATGTTTGTTTTAAGAACACTTTCACTGCAGATTTGGCAAAATGCAAAGAAGGAAATCTCACATTGGTACTAAAGATAGCTACAGCACTCGACCCAAGGTTTAAGAATCTGAAGTGCCTTCCAAAATCTGGGAGGGACGAGGTGTGAAGCATGCTTTCAGAAGTCTTAAAAGAACAACACTCTGATGCAGAAACTACAGAACCCAAGCCACCAAAAAAGAAAATCATCCTTCTGCTGGTGGATCGTTATCGAGCAGAACCCGTAATCAGCATGGACACATGTCCTCTGGAATGGTAGTTGAAGCATGAAGGTACATATGAATCTTTAGCGCATCTGGCATGTAAACATCTTGTAACACCAGCTACAACAATGCCATGCAAACACCTGTTCTCACTTTCAGGTGACACTGTAAACCAGAAGCCGTCAGCATTATCTCCTGCACATGTAAATAAACTTGCTTGTCTGAGCGACTGGCTGAACAAGGAGGAGGACTGGGTGAACTTGTAGACTCTAAAGTTTGACATTGTTTTATTTTTGAATGAAGTTTTTTTTGTGAATAATTATGCATTTGTAAGTTCAACTTTCATGATAAAGAGACTGCACTACAGTACTTGCTTAAGTGAATTGAAAAATACTATTTCTTTTGTTTTTACAGTACAAATATTCATAATAAAAATAAATATAAAGTGAGCACTGTGCACTTTGTATTCTGTGTTGAAATTGAAATCAAAATATTGAAAATGTGGAAAATATCCAAAAATATTTAAATAAATGGTATTCTATTATTGTTTAACAGCGTGATTAATCACTTGATAGCCCTAATTTTCATTACTATTTGAATGTACAGATACTCTTCTTTCTCAATTGAACGTTTCTTGAACTCAGTGGCAGCATTCCATCCAGTGCTGTTTCAATCTCCACTGTTGGAAAATGGTTGTCCTATCTGCATCAGGCTCAAGGTACCTGTCCCATGCATTTGCAACTATTTGCAAAGATTTCTTGTTGGAGATTCTATGTAGGAATAAAATTATCTCATATTTGGTGTATACTGGAGGTTTTTTTGTACTGATGTAGCTACACCAGTGCATGGTCAGTTACTGGTGTCCCATTTTGCACCAATGCAGTAGGTCTACCCTATGTGGGATTGCACCAGTGTATTTATACCCCATTACCAATGGTTACTTAGATGCAAATTTCAAGAAAAGCCTAAAACTGTATTTAAATCCACCTTTGGTATTTTCCCTGTGAAATTCCTTTTTGCTTTACTGAATGTGACAAACATTCTGAGATGTACAGTAAATTCAAATAAAGGTTGTAACATAGCAGCACACTTATATTATGTAAAGAAATAACACAGCAGTAGTTTTATACATAACAGTGAATAGCAGTTATTTTATTGGAAGGTGTATGCTGCCATCTTAAATCTGGGTTCACTTATGAACTACAGTGAAAGTTTTGTTATCTCCTCTGTGAACCTCCCTCCTCTGCACTTTACAGGAGCACTTAAATTTTTTCAAAGTAAATTTTGATATTCAAATAAGCAGCAGTTGGCCTTTTGACCCAGAAAGCAATAATTTGATACCACCTACTGGAGTATGGAATGCAAGCCCATCAGTACATGTTATTCATGGATGGGAATGGGCAAAATGCCTAGAACACTGTTCGATGTTTCAGAAATTTAGTTTTTTCAGAAAAATGTTAAATTACTACATCAATAGAGACTTCCGTTTTTGGTATACAGCCTAATGAAAGTATTACTTTTTGAGCGTAGTCACTATAAAATATACATCTCCAAAAGCCTGTAACAGGAAGAAAAAAAATTATTTCTGAAAAACTGAGGTTTTTCACAAGACTTTAAATGTGCATTCTGTAAAAGTTACATCTCTGTCAATACATTCATTGATTGTAAGAAGTTTGGGAAACCTCTTGTAAGAGGTAGGTAGGGAAAGCAAATGTATGCTCGGACCCTGAAAAACAAAATAAAACAAAACACACCCACTCTTTTTGGAACAGGCCAAAAGTAAAAAATGGCTGAAGTTCAGAGGCTGAAAGCTGGCATATGCACGTTCAATAGGGAACATAGACTTAGTGACAGTAGGATTTGAGAAGTGTGGGACGAGAGAGAAATACTACAGGCAATTAAAACACCACTTCTGAGCATGCTCAGTACACTGAGCATAAGGGTCAGCTTTGAGACGAGCTGAATGTACTGCCCAACCTCACATGCACAAGCACAGCTGCTCTCAGATTTGCTTGAGGGAGAATGCAAATATGCCCATGAAATACAAACAAAAATGCTCCAAAAACCCTACAGGGGCCAGAGAAAATGTAAACTACTGAGCTTGGGATTTTTAGAGTTTCATCACAATATGCAATATTATGCAAGTTTTAAGTTTTTCTTTTTTTTTTTTTTTTAAACGTGCAGTTCTCATGACCGAAGCTATATTTTAATTAATGTAATTTTTGTTATCATAAAGGTCTCATTTGGGGATTAGAGGTTTTAAAAAAAAAAATGTTATTCTCTGCCTTCCCAGACTTTTCCTTTACTCTGTAGTTGAAGGCAGACCAATGGTTGGTGCTCTGAGATCACTAATAGGGACCTGAAAACAGTATCAGGGAACAACAAGGCAGGCTTAGCAAATGGTAGTTATTTACCTGTAACTGGAGGTTCTTCAAGAAGTGTGATCCCTATCTATATTCTGCATGTGGGATACGCATGCACACCACATGACTCAGTCCAGAGTTTCTTGCAAGTAGTGTCTGTGGGCTCGCACATGCATGGTACCTCTCCTTGTGCTCCCAACCAACAGCATAAAGGCTGGGGTGGGCAGACATCTCCAGTTTCCCACTTACCACAGTAACCAATCCACAGCACAGAGGACGGAGGGTGGGTAGCGGAATACAGATAAGGACCACACATCTTAAAGAACCTCCAGTTTCGGGTAAGTATCCTCCATTTCTTCTTCTTCAAGTGATGAACCCTAACAAGCAGTCATCAAACAGGTGATGATTGTGAGGATGCAGAAGTGATAGCTGACTGTAGTACTGCTGTCCCCAAAAGCCAGAGCTGACAACTGTACAAGGTCGTAATGGCTTGGGAAGGTACACAAACAGCTCCAAGTAGCTACCCTACATATCTGTAGTAAGGGTACGTCTCTCAGAGATGCAGCTGAAGTGGCTTGCCCTCTGTGGAATGAGCCTTTACCCCTTCTGGGGACAGGAGGGGATGCCAAATAGCTGGTAAGAAAAGGTAATACAACCCGAAATCCATTTTGAAAGTCTCTCCACTGATACAGGTTGATGTCCTGATACCTCTGCTATGGAAACAAATAGTTTAAGGTGTCTTTCTTATGTCCTTTGCTCATTGCAGATAAAAGGCCAAAGCCCTCTGGGTGTCCAGAGAATGCAGTTCTCTCTCCTTGTCTGAGACATGTGGCTTAGGAAAAAAAATACAGATATGTAGATGACCTGACTCATAGGAAACAGAGAAACTACCTTGAGTATGACTCAAGGGTGGGGCAAAGCGAGACCTTTTCTTTATAGAAGGCAGTATATGGTGGGCCCACCATAAGCACTCCCAGTTCACTAACTCTTCTGGCTGACCTTGTAGCTATCAGAAAGGCCACTTTCATGGACAGATGGGACACAGAGCATGTAGCCAGCAGCTCAAAGGGAGTCTTAGTGAGAGCTGACAGAATAAAATTGAGCCCCTACTGAGGTGCAAACTTCACCACTGGTAGAAAGGATCCGAGCATCCCCTTCAAAAATCTAGTTGTGACAGGATGCATGAAGATCATATGGTTAGCCACTGGAAGATGGAAAGAGTTGACTGCTGCTAAATGCACCCATAGGGAACTGAACACAAGACCTGAAGACTTAAGGATAAAGTAGATACTCTAAAACATCAGGGATTCTGGCGGACTCTGGAAACAAATTGCATTGATGAGCCCAAGCAGAGAAATGTTTCCATTTAGCTGAGTAACAGCTTCATGTAGAAATCTTTTTAACTTTGGATTACACTCTTCTGGAACATGACCACTCTCTTTCTCATGGCCATCCAAATACACAGCTCTGAGTTGCTGTGGCTCCGAATTGCAGTGCGTGACCTTGCCCATGTTGTATTAGCAGTTCCAGCAACAAGGGGATGGCTCACAGGTGGTTGCACTGAGAGTTTCAACAGATCTGTGAACCAAAACTGTCTCGGCCAGTTGAGCATGATGAGGATGACTCAAGCTCTGTCTTAGCAGATCTTCCATACAACTTGTGCGATCAAAGGAATTGGAGGGAAGACATACCCCAAGTGACCCTCTATGACACCAGGGAGCAATGAGCCTTTGACAAGACCTGCTCCAAAACAGTATCCAAGAAGCTTCCTGTTTGCCTGAGAGGCAAAACGGTCCCAAGCTAGCATTCGCCATTAAGCAAAGACATCATTGAGAATGGAATCATGACTCCCCCATTCAAGATTTACAGAATAGTGTCTGCTCAGGCAGTCCAGTAGGGAATTTTGAATCCCTGGCAAGTAAGCTCTGATATGGCTATGTGATGTCTGATGCACCAATTGCAGAGTGTGACTGTCTCTATGCACAAAGAAAGGGCTCTTGTTCCCCTTTGCTTGCTTATATAAAATACTATTATATTGTCCAACATTAACTGAACATGTCTGGATTGGATGAGTAGGAGGAAAGCACTGCAGGCCTGATGGATTTCCCTGGATTCTATTAAGTTGATGTGCATTCTGGACTCCCAGGGGATCCAGCCACCCTGTGCCACGTGACTGACAATGTGCACGCCACAACCCATTCCTCCTCCTCCTCTTCTAAGCATGCAGCATCCACGCTGTGAGATGCGGGGACCTGAATGCTGGATGCAAAACCTGACCGTTACTGAGTCAGAAGATCAGGATGAAGAGGAAAGCATAGGGGAGGCCGAACCAGTAACATGAGGAGGTCAGAGAACCAGCATTGTCTTGGCCACACTGGAGCAATAAGAATGAGCTTGGCACGATCCAGTTTAAGCTTGAGACTGACTTGTGGGATGCATGGGAGCAGAAACCCTCAACTCTTGTGTGGCAATAAAGCACTGTTTCTCTGAGCGTTTCACTGTAGAGGGCAACAAAGCTGGGGTATTCTAGAGGGCCTTTGAAGGCTCCAGGGAAAGTGTCATTTAACAGGATGGCTATTCTCCCCTGGAGCTGGTGGTTGGAGAATATCCAGCATCTTATGGATATTCTCCTGCAGGAATATTCTGACTGGATACCTAAAGTAGCGGCCATACACCTCATGAGGCCCTGATGCAACTTAAAATCCCTGGATACTGAGGGAGAGGAAGATTCCAGTACAGTAGAGTCATCGAGGGAGGACAAAGAGGCAGTTAGCTGTGCCAACAATGGATCCTGTTCTTGTACCACAGGTTTCAGCCGGAAGAGCCCTGTAGGTCCTGGGGAATGGACTAAGTAGTTGATTGCAGTTGAGAAGTACAGTAGCGGAAGCTACTATTGGGACTGGTGATCTCGCTCTGAAGTGGGTCAAGGAACAGGACCTCAGGGACCGAGGAGCATTTCAGTGATTCCAGGGAGGCCACTGGGCAGAAGGACAAGGTTTTGGTAGCCAGTAGGCACTGGTCTAAGAGCCCCTTGTCCCAACTATGGGACAGATGCTGATCTTGGTATCGATAATGATCTGAGTGCAATCTCTGGCGCCTATCCGGGAGGACAACCCGGAGGTTCTGTATTGACAACAGAAGAGCCAACCCTGATGGGGCAAACAACTGATCAGACTCATCTGAAGCCAAATAAGGAGGCAGCACTGGTGCTGAAGAGAAGTAGAGAGTCCGCACTGGTGGCATCGAAGGGGACACACTCCCACCCACTACCAGGAAAGGTGTCGGCACCCAGGCCAGAACCAAACTCCAGGATGGGATCTGCCGCCACGATGATGACGGTGCCGAAGAATGCACCAGCATCAAAGGGTCTTCAGTGCTGGACCTGGCCTCAACTCCAAAATCTACAACTCAGCTGGTTCGACCTGCGGTGCCAATGAACCCGGCAGCTCTGCGACATGACCAGAAATTGTCTGGGGCACTATGGAGGATGAGCCGGCGGAAGCCATAGCACCAGAGAACCCCTGAACTAGCTGAGAGTCTGGGACTGAGAGATAAAGTCTGGTGCCAGCTGGTATGCCATCAGCATGGCGACAGTTGGCACTGGTGCCAGAATCATTGGTACTACACTCAATGGACACCCCAGTGCTGGAACCAGAGTTGACAGTACAGGGCCTTGCTGCTCACAGCACGATACCGGGAGCAGTTGGATGGACCTGCTCCATCCCACGTGCCAGAGGGAATACAGTGCCAGTCAGCACTCCCCTTCAAAGAGAGGTCTTCCTGAGCCCTGGAACGGTCTCAACTCATTTAATGGGTCCTCTTCTTCACTGCACCAGAGGAAGTTAAGTGACCCCTTTTCCTCTTGGGGGAAACAACAGAGCTTGAGTGTGCAGCAGCATCACCTGCCAGATCCAAAGGGTACTGCTAGACAAAGTTCTCCAACTCTAGTGCATCAGCACAATTCTTTTTCCACTGAATGTGTATTATTGATTAATTTATTTCTCAAACACAGCTATATCAGTGGTGGAATCAGACAGCTTTCTCTCACAGCAACTCAGAAAGCATTAGTACTTATTATGCCCCAAACCCCTCATGTAATGTACAACCGCTGTGATTAGGAGATGAGATGCAAAACAATGCGAGTTTGTAAGTCACCCATGGCTGAGCCATTACAAACATTGACTCTATCTCCCCTTGTAAGTACTCTCACACTTATTATCAAACTGTCTGTACTCGGCTAGCTTGATTATCACTTCAAAAGTTTTTTTTCTCTTAATTAATTGGCCTCTCAGAGTTGGTAAGACAACTCCCACCTGTTTATGCTCTCTGTATGTGTGTATATATATCTCCTCAATATATGTTCCATTCTATATGCATCCGAAGAAGTGGGCTGTAGTCCACGAAAGCTTATGCTCTAATAAATTTGTTAGTCTCTAAGGTGCCACAAGTACTCCTGTTCTTTTTAAGTCACCCATGTGTGCCAACTATGGAAAGTGCTTAGATACAACAGTGATAGATACAAGATCCTGAATGCAACCGTTCATCATAAGGTTGCCAACTTTCTACTTCCACGAAACTGAACACCCCTGCCCCACCCCTCCTCCAAGGCCTCGCCCCTTCTTCCCGGCCAATGGGAGCTGCGGAGCTGGTGCTCGGGGCGGGGGCAGCATACGGAGCCAGCCAGAGCGGGGACATGCCACTGCTTCCGGGAGCCTGACTTAGCCCAGCTGACTGGACTTTTAACAGCCCGGTCAGTGGTGCAGATTGGAGCCACCATGGTCCCTTTTCGACCGGGCATTCCAGTCAAAAACCAGAGGTCATCAGCTCACAGCACTCCTGTAGAACAGTTATGGGCAGGCTGTGAATAATAGCTTGTTGAAACTTTAGGAGAATTTAAGTAGTTAAAATGTAAATACCCAAACTGAAATTTGGCCATGACACTGTGACACATGGTCTTATATGAGCAGAACTTATGTTCATGTTAAAACAAAAAAGAAGTGGGGGGCTTGTCTACACTGGAAATTTTTTCAGTTATACCAATATAGTTATGTCAGTATAACTCCCCTCTTCCAAAGCACTATAAGCTACCCCTGAAAAACCCATTCTTATACTAGAATAAGACTGTTCACATGGGCGTTACACTGTTATAACTACAGCCATTTAAAGTCACACCCTACGTTATAGCAGTATAATCTTTGTGCATTGACAAATCCTAAAAGATCATAGGCCTGTTTCTAACTGCTGCTGAGCCCCTGAAGTTCCTATATAGCTTCATTTGGCATTTCTGGTGATTGAAAATTGAGCTGCATGTATCATGGGAAATGTTTGCTGAGTCTTTTCAGTGCGGAACCACATACCAATGGATGTAGGGGAGTGGATAAACACTACTTTTGCTGCTTGTTCCTGGTTCTGACATTCCACTTAAATGGTCTAGATGTTCTTCAGGAAACCACAGCTGGAATACATGCACAAGAGCTGAAGCACGAAGTATGTAAACTATACAATACCAATTCACAAGTGTGCTTTCATTTGTATTGCATTCACATTAAAAGGAGGAAATACTATCGACTGGCTCAGTAAAATATCATATTTCATTTGTGCATGGAGCATTTTGGTATGAAACTTATTACCTGCATTAAAATGAAAGCTACAAAAAATGATCATTTCCCATTACAAAAAACTCTGAAATGGCATTGTTTAAAAAAGGCAAATGTGATGATATATCATATCATTGGCATAAGGCTTGTAAAATGGCTTACATTGATACTTGATTTTATTTTTTCCCCACCTGATATTGCAGATGACCAAATTTTTTCCAGATGGCAATATGAAATAAACTTTACATTGGGTATTGTTTCTGTTGGGAGAAGTCCTTCCTGGCCATACTTAGTACTGTTTTTTCTCAGGAAGCTGAGAAATGTTATAATATAGTGATTAACGCTGGCTGTGGAGCTGCTGTTTCCTTGCCAATAAAGGGCAGAGTCTTTAAAAACACTCCATTCATTTTTAGCCTCCCTTATGTTCCTTTTTAGGTTCCTTTCCCAACTCCTGATCTACGTTATGAAAATATTGTTGTTTAAAGAGACTTTTAATTGCAATGTGCAATGAAGGCATACGTTGGTTTTATAGCCTGCTTTGAAAAGGCTGTGATTTTTAGAAACAGAAATATCTTTATTAATGCATTTCAAACACTAATAAACCAAATGAAAAACTTGGTGAAGATAAAGCTAAGGCTGCAAATACATATTTATTAATTACATCACTCATTACTTTAGTTATAACAAAAGAACAGATGTTTGAATGTCAGGAAACTAGAAGGTTATAGTTCAAAACAAACAAATGTCAGAAAATCTCAAGTGCCTGGACCAAGTCATTTTTTGAGATGGCAAGAATACATTAGAGGACTTCACTAAAAATGAAATATTCTCTCTCAATGCACATGTCTCAGACACCCTGTGTTATATACCCAGACTTGGCCAAAATAACTCTTTTGGCAGGAAGAAACACATTTGTGAAATGTCAAGCTATAGGATCTTTACTATGGAATTTAGGAGAGCTCAAAATTGCCCTATAATGGAAAGTTTCTTACAACCTCAACTGTGGAGTCACAGCTGTGTCGCCATAATACTGCTGCTCTGAGTGTTTCAACACACTGAGTCTTCACAAAATACCAGGTTTGCTCTCTTAATTGCCTGACTGAGGCAATGGCAATGGAACAATCTGAACCCACCTGCAGGATGCAACCAATGTCCTTTGCATAAATACCAGCTACAAGTCCTGAATTGTCTGTTGTCAGCTAATCTAAGCTTTTGGAGTTTGGTCTAACGTTTTCTTGGAACTTCCTGGGAAAGTAGTTGGAAAAATGATGCTGTCTGGCCTCAGACAAGAGAAGAAAGGTACAAGTTATTGCTTGTGCCCTCATATGAGGATACCTCCAGGTAAGGAAGCCGTGATTTGTTAATTAAGTCTGAGTTCAAAAATCAGCTGGCATCAGAATAGGTTAAAATAACTGGGCAAAATTCTTTTCCGAGGTAACAGATTATACATCTAATGATTCATCAACATCTATCTACAATAAACTAATGTCATCTTGATCACAGGCAACAGTGCAAAAGTGCACACTCACAAATACTCAGTAGTAAAAACAGATTTTTCACAGGCACATTTTTATTTGCATTAGTTTAGGCTTTCACAAAGCAAGATTTCAAATTTACAGCTCCTCAGCATTACCCATGTTACTATTTTAAATCTCAGTATTTCTTTCTGTGGAAAATGAATAATTTCTTTCTCTACAGCTCTTGGATTTGTTTTTTCATTCTGGCACACATACAACAGTTAAATCATTTTTGCACCTTTTGACCCTAAAGCTAGCCACATGATTATGTATTTCACTGAAACTCTTTCACTAGTGCTATGATCAGTTCAGCTGTAGATTCATGCCAACCTCATTACAGTTAAGCAGTGTTACTATTCAAATTGTATTTGACCAACAGCACAGGATAAGAAAATTGAGCGTTTTTATTCCTGTTTTAAAGTTTAAATAGCTTTTTCCTATTCTCTCTGCCAAAAACCAGACTTGCCCAGGTTATGGTACTACAAATGAGCACTGCACTGAGAGATCATTTTCTTTTAATGTGTACTTGGGTCTATGACTTTAGATTAATAGCTGAAAAAAAGGCAAAATGCACTATTTCTAATTTGCTTCTTGGAAAGATACTATGCGCTTTCTTCAGCGAAGAAACAGCTAGCAAACAGGAGCGGCTAATGGGAGTTTTGCGAGGGAGTTCTCCAGGTGAAGGAGGAGCGATTACGTGACCCACAGGGTAAGTTTGTCTGTAGTACATGTGTTTGCGTTGTGCTTGCTGCTTGACTGAAATATACCGTGTAGTCTGTTTGTTTGAGGGACCGTGTGCTGAGCCTAGCAGCCTGCTAGGCAAGGCTGAGAACTTCTTAATAAGGCTTTGATCCCTAAGCCCTTTAGCACTCAACAACCCTTAACCATGGGGTGGGGTGACTCAGGAAGACCAGGGCTTTCAAAAACGCATTCCTAAGCGACTAGAGGACTAGCAAACAGGAGAGGCTAACGGGGGAGTTTTGCAATGGAGTTCTCCAGGTAAAGGAAGAGCGATTACATGACCCTTGGGGTGAGTTTGTTGTCTGCAGTGTGCGTGTTTGTGGTGTGCTTGCTGTTTGACTGAAATATACCGTGTGGTCTGTTTGTTTGGGGGACCATTTGCTGAGCCAGAGGAGCTAGTGAACAGGAGTGGCTAAAGGGAGTTTTGCAAGGGAGTTCTGAGGGGGAGTGTGTGTGTGTGTGCGTGTGCACGCGTGCACTTGGTGGTGGTGATGGGGGGAGGGGCTAGATACACTTACCATTCTTTAAAACTTAAAGCCAAAAACACCCCCTGGTAAAAATAAAACATCAACAAAGGAACAAGCTGCAGGTGTGTAAAAAGAGAATTCAGGCAGAAGTCCAACAACAACAACAAAGTTTATTGCACCCAATGCAGCATGTATGATTACCTGCCCTATGGGCAGGTGGCGTAGGTGTGCATTCAGTGCAAGGAGTTCCTGGGCCTCAGAGTCCATGTACGGGCTTTGGAGACCAGGGTGGCTGAACTGGAGGAGCTAAGAGAGACAGAGAGTTACATAGATGAGACTTTCCAGGACACAGCAGAACAGTTCCATCCCCAATCTGACAGTCTCTGTGCAGTTGAGGGGATGAAAGTCTCATGGAAGGAGAACATCCCACTGGAGCAGAGGGAAACAATCCCATAGTTGGGATCCTCCTTCTAGATGATGCTGTGGTATCTTCTTGCATTGGGGATACATCTCCGCTTGAGGGAACTCCAGTTATTAGGAAGAGACAGGTAATAGTGATGGGGGATTGATCATTAGAAACATAGATAGCTGGGTTTGTGATGACTGGGACTGGGTTTGTGATGACTGCATGGTGACTTGCCTGCCTGGTGCAAAGGTTGCAGATCTCTTGAGACATCTAGATAGACTTATGTGTAGTGCCAGGAAGGAGCTGGTGGTCATGGTACATGTAGTTACCAATGACACAGAAGGTCCTGGAGGCCAAATTTAGGCTGCTAGATAAGAGGTTAAAATCCAGGACCTCCATGGTAGCATTCTCTGAAATGCTTCCAGTTCCACATGCAGGGCCAGTTAGACAGGCAGAACTGCAGGGTCTCAATGTGTGGATGAGACTATTGTGTAGGGAGGAGGGGTTTAGATTTATTAGGAACTGGAGAAACTTTTGGGAAAGGGGGAGCCTATACAGGAAGGATGGGCTCCACCTAAACCAAAATGGAACCAGACTGCTGGCACTTAAAATTAAAAAGGTCGTAGAGCAGTTTTTAAACTAAGGGCTGGGAGAAAGCCGACAGGTGCGGAGGAGCACCTGGTTCGGATAGAGACATCCCTTGGGGGAGGATCTATTAATAGAGATTCTCTGTGTCCTAGTAAGGAGGAGAGGATGGAAGATGATAAAATACAAGCAGGATCTGACGAGAAACAGTCACATAAAAAAGAATCCCATTCAATTACATCATGTCATGGCAGACAGCTAAAAAGTGACAAGTTTTTAAAGTGCATATATACAAATGCTAGAAGTCTGAATAATAAGATGGGTGAATTCAAGTGCCTCACATTAAATGAGGATATTGATACAATAGGCATCACAGAAATTTGGTGGAATGAAGATGATCAATGGGACACACTAATACCAGGGTACAAAGTATATAGGAAGGACAGAACAGGTCGTGCTTGTGGGGGGAGTGGCACTATATGTGAAAGAAAGCATAGAATCAAATGACTTAAAAATTTTACATGAACGAAACTGTACCACAGAATCTCAATGGATAGTAATTCCATGCTCTAATAATAAGAATATAACAGTAGGGATATATTACCGACCACCTGACAAGGATGGTGATAATGACTGGTAAATGCTCAGGGAGATTAGAGAGGCTATTAAAATAAAAAAACTCAATAATAATAATAATAATAATAATGGGGGAATTCAACTATCCCCATATTGACTGAGTACATGACATCTCAGGACAGGATGCAGAGATAAAGTTTCTTGACACCTTAAATGACTGCTTCTTGGAGCAGCTAGTCCTGGAACCCACAAGAGGAGAGGCAATTCTTGATTAAGTCCTAAGCAGAGCCCAGGATCTGGGCCAAGAGGTGAATATAGCTGGACCACTTGGAAATAGTGACCATAATATAATGAAATTTAACATCTCTGTGGTGGGCAAAACACCACAGCAGCCCAACAGTGCAGCATTTAATTTCAGAAATGGGAACTACACAAAAATGAGGAAGTTAGACAGAAATTAAAAGGTACAGCGCCAAAACTGAAATCCCTGCAAGCTGCATGGAAATTTTTTAAAGCCACCATAAGAGAGGCTCAACTTAAATGTATACCCCAAATTAAAAAACACAGTAAGAAAACAAAAAAAGTGCCACCATGGCTAAACAACCAAGTAAAAGAAGCAGTGACAGACAAAAAGGCATCCTTTAAAAAGTGGAAGCTAAATCCTAGTGAGGAAAATAGAAAGGAGCATAAACTCTGGCAAATGAAGTGTAAAAATATCATTAGAAAGGCCAAAAAAGAATCTGAAGAACAGCTAGCCAAACACTCAAAAAGTAATAGCAAAAAAAATGTTAAGTACATCAGAAGCAGGAAGCCTGCTAAACAACCAGTGGCGACACTGGACAATCGAGATGCTAAAGGAGCACTCTAGGATGATAAGGTCATTGCGGAGAAACTGAATGAAATTTTTGCATCGGTCTTCACGGCTGAAGATGTGAGGGCGATTCCCAAACCTGAGCCATTCTGTTTAGATGACAAATCTGAGGAACTGTCGCAGATTGAGGTGTCATTAGAAGAGGTTTTGGAACAAATTGATAAACTAAACCATAATAATTCATCAGAACCAGATGGTATTCACTCAAGAGTTCTGAAGGAATTCAAATTTGAAATTGCAGGACTAGTGTTTTTTAATTTAAATCAGCTTCTGTATCAAATGACTGGAGGATAGCTAATGAGATGCCAATTCTTTAAAAGGGCTCCAGAGGTGACCCGGCAATTACAAGCTGGTAAGCCTGATTTCAGTAGCAGGCAAACTGGTCGAAACTATAGTAAAGAACAAAATTGTCAGACACATAGATGAACATAATTTGTTAGGAATGTCAACATAGGAAATCATGCCTCACCAATCTACTAGAATTCTTTGAGGATGTCAACAAGCATGTGGACAAGGGGGATCCAGTGGATATAGTGTACTTAGATTTTCAGAAAGTCTTTGACAAGGTCCCTCACCAAAGGCTCTTAAGCAAAGTAAGCTGTCATGGGATAAGAGGGAAGGTCCTGTCATGGATTGGTAACTGGTTAAAAGATAGGAAACAAAGGGTAGGAATAAATGGTCAAGTTTCAGAATGGAGAGAGGTAAATAGTGCTGTCCTCAGAGGTCTGTACTGGGTCCAGTTTTATTCAACATATTCATATATGATCTAGAAAGAGGGGTAAACAGTGAGGTGGCAAAATTTGCAGATGATACAAAACTACTCACAATAGTTAAGTCCAAAGCAGACTGCGAAGAGCTACAAAGGGATCACACAAAACTGGGTGACTGGACAACAAAAGTGGCTGACGAAATTCAATATTGATAAATGCAAAGTAATGCACATTGGAAAACATAATCCCCACTATACATATAAAATGACAGGGTCTAAATTAGCTGTTGCCATTCAAGAAAGATCTTGGAGTCATTGTGGATAGTTCTCTGAAAACATCTACTCAATGTGCAGTGGCAGTCAAAAAAGCAAACAGAATGTTGGGAATAATTAAGAAAGGGATAGATAATAAGACAGAAAATATCATATTGCCTCTATATAAATCCATGGTATGCCCACACACTGTGTGCAGATGTGGTCACTCCCATTCAAAAAAAATATACTGGAATTGGAAAAGGTACACAAAAGGGCAACAAAAATGATTAGGGGTATGGAATGGCTTCCTTATGAAGAGAGATTAAGAAGACTGGGACTTTTGAGTTTAAGGGGGGAGATGATAGAGGTCTATAAAATCATGACTGGTGTGGAGAAAGTAAATAAGGAAGTGTTATTTACTCCTCCTCCTAACACATGAACTAAGGGTCGCCAAATGAAATTAACAGGCAGCAGGTTTAAAACAAACAAAAGGAAGTATTTTTTCATACAATGCATAGTCAACCCATAGAACTCCTTGCCAGAGGATGTTGGGAAGGCCAAGACTATAATAGAGTTCAAAAAATAACTAGATGGGTTCATAGAGGATAGGTCCTTCAATGGCTATTCGCCAGGATGGGCAGGGATGGTGTCCCTAGCCTGTTTGCCAGAAGCTGGGAATGGGTGACAGGGGATGGATCATTTGATGATTACCTGTTCTATTCATTCTCTCTAGGGCACCTGGCATTGGCCACTGTTGGAAGACAGGATTCTGGACTAGATGGACCTTTGGTCTGACCCAGTATGGCCTTTCTTATATTCAGAAGCATAATCATATACTTCATGGGAGATGTGGCATAGTTACTAGAATATTTCAGAATGGTTTTGCTGATGGAAGATCATATAAGGCATTAAACTACTAGCACCATTAAGAGTTGTGAAAGAAGCAATTTTGCTTTTGATTTCTCTTGCTATGCAACAACTCTGTCAGAGCAGTGGTCTGTGGTGGCCTTTCCAGCTTCCACCAACTACTTTCAGAAGAGGTGGGCTCTCACGGATATAGCAACTGAAGCCAATACCAGTGCTCCAAGAAGGTCCTTGAGCCACTGCTCCAAGTAAGATTGTATTAATGTGACCACACCTCCTCCTTCCACTTCTGTAGGGCGAGACTGGCAGGGCTCACAGACAAATAGTAAATCCCATGGAGGTAGCATTCAACTGATATTTTTTAAAAGGTGGGGGAGGGAAGAGTAAGGGGTGGAAGGAAATAGATGTAGCCTCCCAGTGAGCTGGACTGAACAGTAACACATTTGAATTATGAACTTCTGCCCAGAGCAATGGATTCAATGTGCGAGAAAGGATGTTTTCTCCAGAACGTAAAGGCGGTCAGAATCCCCAACTCCATCCAGCAGAAGCTGCTCACAAGAGGCGGCAAATTATCCAATGTGGGAAACTGTAGAAAAATCTCTGTGCATGTCTTAATATCAAGTCACACAGGATGGTACAGGATGAGAATTTTTGAAGGAGGGATTTCAACTCAGATCACCTTCAATGGGAAGGGAGAGAGGGAAATTTTTCTACTGCTACTGGGTCATTTCTCCCCTAGGGAGTTCAATCTGAACGCTCACACTTGCACTTCTCTGCCAAGAGGCTATGCACACAACAAGTAAATCAAACAGAAAATCGTATTTTTTTTTTCCTTTATACCTGGCAAAGCCTAAAAGTTACTGCTATCTGAAGCTGCTCTATCTTCCTGACTCTGTAGGAGTACCGGTAGGATATGGCATGCCACATATTACCACTTTTACTTTTTTCCATTTTTTTAGAAAGAGCAAAGGGAGGTGGTTTCCACCCTAAATGGTGAGTCTATTTTAAATTTTCTGTTAACTTATTTGTTTTTTTTTTTTTTCAAACAAACAGAAGAACTTGTATAGTGTACTGATTCGCTGTGTGCTATCAGCATAACAGATTGATTCCATGTTACATTTAAGAAGCAAGGAGTCATGGTAAAATGTTTTACAATTATTATATACTGCAGCATTTTAATTTTCTAGTTTGTAGATTTTAATCCAACACAGCACATTCCTGCACCCACGCTGTGCAGTTACAGTAGATGTTTCATCAGCCAAGCGAGGCTGAAGACAAAAATATTTAATGGAGACAAAAGCTCTACAGAAATGCCAGCAAGCTAAAGGGAAGGAATGCATGATAAATGAAGAATGTAACCAGAGATAACTGGTAGGGGCAAACTGAGCTTTGTGCAGTTCCACTCAAAACTTTAAATGCCGGTTACTACTATACATTATACAGGGCAAAATAAAGACTTTTTTAAAGGAACTAACACACTTCTGTTGAACAGTAGTTCATTGTCAAAGCAATTATCCCTGGATAGCAAAATTGTATCCTATTGGCAATTTTAGAAAAATATTTTTTAATACAGAGGGCCTTTTTTATTCAATAAAAAAAGTCTAAATTTAGTTCATAGAGAAAGGTTTTAACCAGGTCACTTCTTGATGTTCAGATAACACAAGTACCTCACACTTAGGCCTGGTCCACACTAACCCCCCACTTCGGACTAAGGTACGCAAATTCAGCTACATTAATAACGTAGCTGAATCCGAAGTACCTTAGTCCGAACTTACCGCGGGTCCAGAAGCGGCAGGAAGGCTCCCCCGTCGATGCCGCGTACTCTTCTCGCTGAGCTGGAGTACCGGCTTCGACGGCGAGCACTTCCGGGATCGATCCGGGATCGATTTATCACGTCTAGACCAGACGTGATAAATCGATCCCAGAACATCGATTGCGTGCCGCCAGACCCGGAGGTAAGTGTAGACGTACCCTTAGTGAAATGCTCAGCATTTCCCCTCTATTCATGCTTGTGCTACATGCTACACCACAAAGAAGCAACCAACATGTTTTTCCTGGCATCAATCAAAAATATTTCTGGGAGCGACATACAGAATATCTGATTGTACCTCAGAAAATCTAATTAACACCCCATCCCACATAATTTATACAGTAAGATACAAATAACCCCTATTGTATTATATTGCATAAACCTCACTTCTCTCCTATATCCTTGATCAATGTCACATCTCTCCTAGACTGTAAATGTGGGGCAAGGCCTTTGACCAATTTCTCTGTACCATGTCATATGGCACTATATCTATAGCAGGGGTAGGCAACCTATGACACGTGTGCCAAAGGCGGCACGCAAGCTGATTTTCAGTGGCACTCACACTTCCCGGGTCCTGGCCATCGGCCCAGGGGGGCTCTGCATTTTAATTTAATTTTAAATGAAGCTTCTTAAACATTTTAAAAACCCTATTTACTTTACATACAACAATAGTTTAGTTATATATTATAGACTTATAGAAAGAGACCTTCTAAAAACGTTAAAATGTATTACTGGCACGCAAAAACTTCAATTAGAGTGAATAAATGAAGACTCGGCACACCACTTCTGAAAGGTTGCCGACCCCTGATCTATAGAGTGCATTTACAGAAGTTATGTAGTGCAGGCAATGTACGACGCAAAGCGAAGATAGGCGGATCATGTAGTCTGCAGGCAAGACAATAGGTGGACAAGCCACATCAGTAACCGGATCCCCAGAGACTGCTGGGCAGACCGAAAACGTGCTGGGCCAATCCCGTGATAAAACTCTTTGGCCAGAAATGAAAAGAACGTGCTTGCTACAAAATGGAATGGTGTGGCGTTGACTGGCATTCGTGGAGGGGTGGACGAGGAAAATCCAGACAAAGGTGATTTACAGAAGTTGACTGTTTCAGCATGGTCTTTCATTGCTGCCCAAACCAAGATCCTTTCTAATTCCTATGGCCTTCCCTCTAGGTTTATGATCCCAGTGAGCTGTACTATCCAGAGTGCCAATGGGCCAGTGTTTTTAGCAGGTTGTAACTAGTGTGTTAAAAAACTGTATATTATAAATGTCTATATCTTTTGAATCATTCCTCAGTCATGTTTTCCCAATTATATCAAAAGTAATGACCCACGGAAATATATTAGTTTTTTTCTTCCCTCCCAACTCACAATCACAGTTGGAAACTAAGTGGCATACATGTTGGCCCTAACGAACAAAACAGGATTCCTTAACTCTTTGAAGTAGATGGAAAGGAGCAACAACTTGAAAAAACTTTTAACCAAATCAAAGAGTTAAATTTCTAGCTTCCTTCAAATTTTTCAGATTAAATTAGGCCTTATAAAACAAAGTAAAAGACAGTGCTTTTTTTAAATTAAATAAAAGTTCTTCCAACTACCAGCCCTGAAACAAGTGACTTGACTAGCATCACACAGGAATTCTGTGGCAGAGGCAGGGATAGAATCCTGTTCTCCAAGGCAGTATTTAACTGCCTTAACAATGACCCCCTCCATTCTCTTCCTGCACTCCACTGCCTAATTCACTCCACATCTCCCACCTTCTGGTACACTACAGGGAAAAAAATGTGTGTGATCATGTAATTAAAGATTGTATCACATTGCTTGTATGCACAAAGGATGCACAGACAGCCTTAATTCTGGCATTTCCTAACTTCTAAATGCTTGACTTTGCAACTGTAATAGTGTTCTTTTAACACCGTTTTTGAGTAAATTCCTTGCTTTTTAAAAAACCAAACTGAAAAAAACAAAAATTCTATCAAATAGCATCATATTGACACTTACATGGATGATTAGTACCGTTGGAACCTTTAGATCGCCCACACAGACGACTTCTGCCATTTGAACTAAGGGGTCCCCAAACTGTGGGGTGTGCCCCCATAGGGAGGCCTGAGGAAGGTTCAGGGAGTCTAGCAGGGCCAGGGCCAGCCCCCAGAGGGGAGAGGGGTGGGTAGGAAGCACCACCCAGTCCCACTCTGCCCCAGCCCAGTTCTGGCCCCAGCTCCGCTCCACCCCCTGCTCTGCCCCCAGCCCAGCTCTGGCTGCAGCCACAGCTCTACTCCATCCCCTACTTGTCATTCAGCCCGGTTCTGCCCTCATTCGCTCTCTGCCCCCTGGTCAACTCGGCCTCTGCCCAAATTCCTTGCCCATCCACAATTCTTCCCCCAGCTCCACCATCAACTCAAGCTCCTCCATTATTGGTATGGAGTGCGACAGGAAAAGTTTGGGCACCACTGCTCTGTGTGGTCCGGCAGTAGAGGGGGATGAAACACACACACTGACAATGGGTTTCAGTGATATTTGCTGGCAGCAGAGGAAGCTCGGGAATCTTAAATTCCACTCCAGCCTTTGGAGGGAGTGTCTCTGGTGGACACGGACTCTTCTGTCCATTCCATCCAAGACTTCTTCTGCTCCATGCCTTGCAACATGTCCGTCTCTTTCCCACCCCTCACTCTTGGTCCTAGTGCCATTCTCCTCACCTAGCCAGTCCCTGCCTCCACTCCTCAGGCTTCTAACCCTATTCCCAATCTCACTGACCAACAAATCCTTGCCTCACCCGCTGGACTCCTCCTCCCATACTCCTTGTTCAGCTATTCCCAGTTCCTCCTCACCCCCTGGCTCCTTGCCCACCCAGTTCCCCTTCTCTCATAACCTTGTCTAATCTGTTTTCCCTTGTTTCCCCCAGCCTCCAGTCCCATCCTCCACTACCCATGTTCTCCATCCTCACTGGCTTTCAATCCCAGTCTCTCTCCCTAGGTTCCTTGCAATCTGTCTCCCAGTTCCTGTCTCTCTGCCCAGCCAATCCCAGTCACCCTTGCCCAATTCTTTGCCCCAATCTACTTCTTCCCTCTCCCTTCCTCCCACATCCAGCTCTTGTGCCCTCTGCATTCACATCAGACAGCTTCCTGGGTCCAGTAGCGGTGCATTGGGAACATAAGAGAGTCAGCCTCCCAGCTTTCAGTCCTGGTGCCCAGCCGTGGCCGGCAGCAGCAATTACAGGGCAAGTCCTGCTCAGCCTGGGCTGGAGTTATGCTCAGTATGGACAGAATCTTCAAAGAATTTAGCTGTGAAGTGTTGGCAAGTCATCATCAAGCAAGTGTGAAATGCAATTATTCAAACTTGGACAAGATTATTCTGATTTGAACAGAGATGGAGAAAAGCAAATCCCTAACAGTGTTACCCCCACCCCCTGCCAAATGTCAAGACTCTGCTTTAAAGCATGGGGGTGCGATAGCTTCCGAAAGAAAAGGTCATCAGAATTTATTATCAAGAACAAAAGATCTATTTTTTTCTAGCTCATTCTCAGAAATGCCTGAACCACTTTGCTTGAAATGTTGAAAAAATTTGGCTAAGGCAGACACCTGACTTGGAAAATGTCAGACCCAAAGGTTAAGTTTTGGCAAAGTTATACGCTACTGAACACATGGCTGTGGGAGATGTCAGGCAATCTTAATAATGGTGCTACCAACCCTGCCTATAAAAAACACAGTTACAGGGATGCAATCTTATTGTCCTTAAATTACCATTTATGCTAGTGATATCCTATCACCTTCAATGGAATTGCACAGGTGTAACTGAGCACATAATTTGAGGAGAATGGAGCTGCTAAGTAGCGCTGCAAACAGAAATTAGTTAACAATTTTCTTGATGCGTAAACCAGAAAAGTGTCCAATTTACTTTTACAGAGCTATGTTGGTTCTGCAGGATTGATACACTAGCAAAAAAAGCTAAGTCAAATCACTAGGTAGGCAGATATGACCAAAGGAATTAGTGAAGGATGAACCAATTTTCAAACATTTTGTTTTTAAAAATAAAAAACACCCTTTGTTAATTAAACATTAAAAGTTTTAAAGCACTGCTGCTCAGTTAAGAAAGTTTTGTTTTCACTTGCTTGTTTTGAGTTTTAAGCCTTATCTACACTGATTTAGCTAAACTAGTGCAAACCTTTATGCAGTCATACTTATATTGACTTAAAACTGGTTATATTGGTTTAGCTTGCCCTGTAAATTTACCAACACGAGCTAAACAGATATAAACTGGATTTAAATTAATTTAAGAGTGTCCACACAGGGTTTTGCAGCGGTTTAACAAAGCCACTTTAAAAACCACAGTTTTAAACTAGTGCAACTTTGTCTGTATATGGGGCTTCTGATATGTCTGACACATGGATTTTCCCCTGAAAACAAATATTGTAATCTTACTGATAATGTTATGTTGCAGTAAACCTCAACTACCTCTGCACTAAGCACTAGCAAATACAGTTAATCTATCTTTCAGGAGGTACACTGAAAGTGATATCATTGCTTGGTTTCAAACCTATTTCCAAAGCTTCAGTCACAAAGAACAGAAAACAGGCTTACGTTTACTTACCTCTTTTTGGCCTCTTCATATTGCCAGCTCAGTCTTACTTTGTCCACAAGTCTCGTTTTATCATCAAAGCAAAACTTTTTTTTTTTTTTTTTTTTTTGGAGTTGAGGACCAGGAAGAAAAGGAAAGGTGGAGAAACACAACACATTAGTAATAAACATTATTAAAAGAATATAAATAAAATTTATTCTCCCTACCCAAGCTTACCAAAAAACTGTCAATGTTTAAATAAAAATGTGTCTGCAAGAGATAGTTTGGATTCTTAAGATATGAAATTAGGTTATTAATAAATTACGTAAAGGTGCAGTAAGTGTAAAGTTAGGCTGTTTACTGAGAGGGCTTTCTGGAAATTAAACGAGTTAGTAACACTTAATTATGCATTGTCAAGACCTTCCTAAGTCAGAGCTCAAAATGTAAAGAGTAGGATGTATCAAACGAGTGCAATATTTAATTGCTTATTACAATAGCATTCTTATTTTATGGGAAAATTCAGTGCAAAGTCATTGGGTTTTGCTTCTAAAGCAAAAAGAAAGATGTTCCCTATATGCTGAAGCATTACTCAGTATTTTAGTCCCTGGAATCCATGGCTCTTTACCTTAAATTTATCTAGAAACAAACAACAGATTAAACAGTTTTATTCCAATGTGCTACAACTGCTTCTTGAATCAAAAGGTTGCAGCACTGTCGCCATGCTGCAATTCTTACTGTAGCAAAGCGAGCTCTCTTCTGCAAACCCTCCTTGGGCAATATGCTCCATCACATGCAGCTTTAGTTCCTCCCCAGCCACATATAGCTTAATAGCTATAACTTCTCTGGATCCCCATACCAAATCACTGAGCTTCTAGTCCCTTGTCAGTTGCCTGTCCTATTCTATGTACCTTCAGGCACAGGTAACACAATCCACCAATTCCCCACTCACAACCACCAGCTGATACTAATTCCCCCACTGCAGAATATTTTTCAAATTCAGGAGTGCAAGGGTTATCCCTATGCAGTTATACATTTATATTTTCTAACCAAATGTATACTATACAAACAGAGTCTTCAAAATATACCATAGTTGGTTTGTCTTGGATGGTATTCAGTGTGCATTCTGAAGCAGAGAACATGGCTATTATCCTTTTGGTAAACTAGGATAACTGCAATCTGATCCACCACCAGTTTCAACAAATGACTCTCCAATTGTACCACATGACTCTCACTTTGGACCACGTGGGAAAAGTTTAGTGCCAGATCAGTTCCCTCAAACTCTCCAAAGATCACAATTACACATCATATTTATAAAAAAATCCCTTTCTACTCACTCATCGCTCATGGGTGAAAGGGACTAGAGGGAAAACAGACCAAAGAAAAATGCATGGTATACAACACTCAGAAAAAGCGGTTAACTTAAAGCTCTTGAATTATAACAAGCTTTGTATCTGAAGTAACATTCAAATTCTTATACTATCGCACTGTGAATGGGCTCTCAACTCCACTTCAAATTTCCTCAGAAGCAGTTGCTTACTTTTTGCCCATGAAAACCTAATTCAAATGACCAAAGTAACAGTGCAAGGTAACCATTTAACCAGCATGCACACAACAGTGTAATTCTCATTGGGTTGTTTAAGTGTGGTCCTCTTATACTTTTCTTGAACATGATTTAAAGAAGGGCTTGAAGGAAATGACAGCGAAGGCCTGACCGACCAGATCAAGAAGGAAGTGGATTTCTTATAAAGAAAAATATTAGAGCCCTAATTTAAATTGTAAATTTCCCTCTATTTTGGAAGAAAGCAGTAGAGATCAACTTAGCTCTTGAATCTTTTAATCCATATGTAAAGACGAAACCAGTGTGGTAAAAAAAAACACGACAGCTCAGAGGGTAACAGATCCTTGAGGCAAATGTAAAACTGGGAACTTACAACCCTTTATTTTTTTTCCCTCCAGCATGGCTGTAATACCAGTAAAAGTTTGATGCTTGGTGCAAACAGATGGCAACAATTGCACTATAAAAAGGCAAAACCACAGACTGGGAGGCTTGTGAACACTCCTGTGGGGAACTATTATTCAGGGTCTACTTTGCCATCTGCCCATTAGTCATGGAGATGGTTAGAAAGTGATCACTTCAGCCCAGACTGATGGAACTGAGAAGCAGATTCCTTTGTAAACACATTTCACAAAGGCCTTTCGCATGTTTGTGAATTAGAATCACAAAGCATATAACTAGTGAACATTATTTGCACACTATTAAGCCAAAATGGATTCTTTCAAAAATGGAGAAAAAAAACAAAAAGAGTATTTTCTTCCAAGCATCCATCTTTGAATTAAAATGGAAAACGAACCATACTCATGTGACTAACACAAAAGCTGCTTATTTTCCACAGCAAACATCTCACATTGGAACACATACCTCTCCAGTGATGTCAGTTTGAGAACAAGCATCACAGTGTTGTTGAGGTAAAGAGGAATCACGGAGTGAACTAGAATTGTGCTGGAGACCTTGCAGGGAATCTGTAATACAACAGCTATTCCTGAATCCATCCGTTAGCTTCGCCAGGCTCTAAAAAAGAACATTTAAAAAAGTGATCTAGTAGAATCTAATTTAAAAAAAATAGTAGAATGATACGCCACCCACTACTTTTTCTATTATTGGGATATAACAGGACGTTTATTAAAAAAAGCTACCTGTAAGAAAGTCAAATTTATCATTTCATTCTGTGAAATGGGAACTTTGTTTTGAAAACTCCATTTCCAAAAAACCCCCAACGATTGTATATTGTATGTATGTGTATATTAAAATGAATGTAGTTAAATCCAAGAACAACAAATAGTTAAGAAATATCTGTCAAAGTTTCAGTTTTCAGAGCTGTGAATAGCTCTGACTTTACACACAGCAGCTGCCATCTTCCAGGACAGACAGCAGAGAGGGCCACGTCTTACCTGCCCCTGCCTCAAACACACGACACTTCTCAGTGACTAATCCCCCACCCATCTTGAAAAAAATATCACCCATTGCTTCAATTTTAATCACAGTTAATTTCACCCTTGGATTCTACAATCGTAAGGTCCATGCAGCCAGAGAGGTTTTTCCACTTGGATTGCGGGAAGGGCAGCACTATGAAATCTGTGGATCTGAGCAGACTGTGTAGGTAAGGGTACAGAACAGCACAGAGGGAGAAGGGCAGGTAAGACACAATCATGCAAAATAGCAACTGCCAGATGGAAGGCAAGTTTTCAATTTGTTAAATGAAATGTTAATTAAAAGAAGAAAGCCAATATCATGATATTTATACAAGCTTAGACAACAGGATTTGGGGGTTTTTTAGTTCCCATTAAGCAGAGTTTCTCTTCAAGATTAATAGCCAACTTTTAATTTCATGATTTGACTTTTTGATTATTCACCCTCTCCTGCAAACAAATATTTTCAAAATATTTTTTTTCTTTTGCCACAATTAAAACAAAAACCACACAGTCTGGCATGCACGAGAGAGACCACTGGCATCCTCCACTGTGAAAAATTTAAACATAACATATTTAAATAAACTTCTCCCACACATTCCCAAAAAGAGAACTCTCACTAACAAATCCCATCAAAAATTAAGTTAACCTACTATAACCATACTGACCAGCATCAGGTAGAAGACTGTTACCTAACAAAGAACTAAACTGATTCTAAACTACAGAGGCTCAATGCCAGTGAAACAGTTTGCTGATTTTAGGTTCCTATGGGGATTGCTAATTTGCAACAACCTGTAGTTATTAGGCACACCCAATTAATTAAGAAAAAAGGACATAATATAGCTCAGTGATTCTCAAACCGTAGCTCACAAAGAACTGCAGACAGCATGGTACTACTGGCATCTCCCCCTTGCTTACAATTGGACAATTACAGAAGCAAGAAAAAAGCCCTTCCTGAAAGCTAACAGAGGAGATTTCCATACATGCTCTACCACATGGTGTGGTCCCACTTTCATCTGTACTGCCCTGCTCAAAGCCATTCATCTCCACGAGGTATAGGGGAAACATAGCTGTGCTGGGTGCAAGGACGGCTCCAGGCACCAGTGCACTGAGGAGGGCGGCCTGCCGGTCGCCGTGAGGGTGGCAGTCAGGCTGCCTTTGGCGGCATGCCTGTGGGAAGTTCGCCGGTCCCACGGTTTTGGTGGCAATTTGGCGGCGGGTACGAATCCGTGTTACCAGTGGACCTCCTGCAGGCATGTTGCCGAAGGCTGCCTGACTGCCGTGCTTGGGGTGGCAAAATACATAGAGCCGCCCCTGGCTGGGTGTAAGGCAATGGGGGTCTTCTGCCTGAAACTTCTCCCACTTCATCACTTCATAGCTCTATCCTGGGGACACTATATCAAATACACACACTATCAGATACAATTTTGGCGCAACATGTACTTCATGTTAGATAGAAACAACTCTTCCACTTCAATATTTCCTACTCAATCTCCCAACCCAGTAAAAAAAAAAAAAAGAAAATCTCCCCAGGGCTGTCGATGGATGTTAAAATTAAAAAAGAAAACACACATTGGAGCAGACAACAAAATCAATATAAATATATACTTGGGAGGCATGGGGAAAGAGCAGCTCTCAGAAGTCTAACCACGCACACAAACTTTTATAAACATTCCCTCATCTTTTTGAAGCAATAACACCACATATATGGCATTATTTCTAACCACAGCACCCAGTTTAAACCTGTCCACCTCTTCCTTCCTTGCCTCAGACTTCTCTCCCACATATCCTCATCCAATTATCATATTTCTACAACAGCCACAGTTTTCTGAGCACCTACACAAGACTGAGTCACCTCTGCTATGTTTAGATCCACTGCCTACACCTTACAGATTTAGATTAAGAGGTAGTTATGAAGTTTTCTATTTCCTTTTTCTGGAATAATTTACAAAGTGTTTACACATAAAACTCCCAACTCCTCCATAACCACTGCTTTTTCCAAAATGTGTTTATTGTGAGAGAGTTTTTTTCCTTTGCCTGCTAAGCAAGGATTTTAAAATGTACGAGTAATATGGAAAATTTTAAACAGACTTCATACTGGTTCTACATAACTGAGATACTCATATTTTGAAATATTGTTATTTTGTTAAATCTTAAAATTGGGTCAGGATTGTAAAGTATGTTGACATTGATTAAAATATGTAACTACTAATTTTGAAACAAATTAATATTAAAGACTATTGCACCATAAAATGCACTGGAAGCAATATACAATTGTGACAACTTCAATTCTCATCAGTAAAACGGATCTAAAACCAATGACCAATATCATCCTAAACTTCTCATTTGTTCTATATGACTTCTATTCCAGGCTTGCCAGAGGACCCATATCAGTCCATGGTATTTAACTTAATACTAGATTTGTAATTACTTAATAGTATTTTTCAGGCCACTGCTAACACTCTTAAAGTTTGTTTTAAAGGTGCAATTCTCAAGACTTCTCAGTCTGTCAGGTGGACATTGTGTTGTTGGGTTAAGACATAAGAATAAAAAAAATAGTCTAGTGGGAGAGTTAAAACAAGGCCAGTAGTTGAGCTGATCCAAGATTTCTCACACACAAGTCTTTAAACTGCCAGTTACTTTCCCCAAATGTGCATTATGGAATCCAGGAAGAATTGCTTTTCTAATCATTCTCACTAGCCATGGCATATGGAAGGCTGAAAACCATTTTAAAAGTTGGCCAATACAAAATAGCAAATATACTGAAAGTTGCCAAGGCTGAAATTTTTAATAGTGACTTCACTGTTCTGCCTACTTAGACAATGTTTTGTAGTCCATCAGCTGACCGTTGGGTAATGCTTCAGAGACTGAACAACTTTTAAACTATGGGAACATAATATAAGCAGATTGCAAGATACCCAGATAATTAATAAAAAAAAAAGCTAACAAAACATGATGAAACTACTGCAGAGAGAGATGAAAGATATATTTGAAAGGCTATGTTAATTTACTAGGCTCCTAAAAGTTAGCAGCCAAGATATTGCCTTTCGCATACAGCAGAGCTGATTTAACAGAACTATCCTTGTCATCTTTCCAAGCCCACAGGCTCTCTGTTTTTTTTTAATAAGGTGTATAAAGCTAACGTATGGTATGAAGTTGAGACTTAAAAAAAGGAAAGGGGGAGGTTAATGCCTAATGGTAGTGAGATAGAGATGAAGAGGCTTCATGCAATCACATTCCAGTTATCTGGACGAGTACATCATAATACTGGCATTCCTCCGCTGACTCTTGAAGCCAAAAAGGTGGATCATTGAATTTTTAAAAGGCCATACCACAAACTGCAATGGTCAAGAGAGGCAAAAATATTATTAGAGGCCTGGATAGATTCTAAATGAGGATAAGCTAATAAAATAAACACTTCATAGTTTAAAGAAGCTAGGAGGAAACATGGCATAGAGATATATAAAATAATAAGTGGATTAGCACATTCCTTTCTTTACCCTGTTTCATTATACAAACAACAAGAGAACACAAAATGAAATTAAAGACAAGTAATGTAAAACTGATCAAAGAATATATTTTCTTATGTAACATAATTACTCTGTGGAACTCAAGGTATCCATGACGTCAAGAGTTTAAATGGATTCAAATAAAGATGAGACATTTATATGATTTAGTTATACTATCTAGGGTATAAAAGATTCAGGGATATGAACTATCAGGCTCAGGACATAGGCCAACCACTAACTGATAGGGATTAGGAAGAAACTTTCCAGATGGACAGTTTATGCAGTAACCTGCTTAAGATATATGTTTTGCACCTCTCCTCTACTTCTGATCAATGTCAGACAGAATATCAGACCACTAGTCTGATTCGGTTTAGCAATGCGTATGCACCTACAAACAAGGGAAAACATCAGAGACCAGGGGAAGCTACATTTTTGCAACTATCCATCCAGTAGAAAGTTTCTTACCTGCATAAGGTCCTGCCTTTCTTTCTCACCCATACAAATAGCTTTTTTTATGGTTCGGAGCTCATTCATTATGGCCTGGGCTTCATCCAGTTTATAATTTGTATGAGCACTTGACATCTTACGATCAATCCTGTTGGCAAAAATTCAGAGAAATTTAAAAGTTAACTAATTATGCAAAGGTTCCGAAAGTATTGGTTGCTAATATGCCACTTCATTTCTATGAATAAAATGGTATATTTACTTTGAATTAACAAACACCAAGTATTTATAACATTCTAAAGTTATCTGACTATAAACCAGGAAACTAAAAAGGCAATGCAGTTGGCCCAACTCAGCTTCCCCAGAACTGACAAGTTTCCTGTTTTTAACCTCCGGAATCGGAGTTCACAGTTCATGCAACATAAACATACACTCTTAAGGCAGTTTTATGTAATAAAAATAAAATTAACTTACAAAGTAGTATCACAGATGGTCAAGTTGAAATAGACCCCCTAGTGTAAGCTGCTCCAATTCCCCGCCAATGCAGCATTGATTCACAGAATATCAGGGTTGGAAGAGAGGTCATCTAGTCCAACCCCCTGCTCAAAGCAGGGCCAATCCCCAGACAGATTTTTGCCCCAAATCCCTAAATGGCCCCCTCAAGGATTGAACTCCCGACCCTGGGTTTAGCAAGCCAATGCTCAAACCACTGAGCTATCCCTCCCCCCATTCATAGATTCCAAGGCCAGAAGGGGCCACTGTGATCATCTAGTCTGACCTCCTGTATAACATAATCCATAGAACTCCCCCAAAATAATTCCTTTTGATCTAGAGCATCTCTTTTAAAGGAACATCCAATCTTGATTTTAAAATGGTCAGTGATAGAGAATCCACCACAACCATTGGTAACTGGTTCCAATAGTTCATTACCATCACTGTTAAAAATTTACACCTTATTTCCAGTATGAATTTGTCTAACTTTCAGTCACTGGATCTTGTTATACCTTTGTCTGCTAGACTGAAGAGCCCATTATCAAATATCTGTTCCCCATGTTGGTAATTCTAGACTGAGATCAAGTCACCCCTTAACCTTCTCTTTGTTAAGTTAAGTAGACAGAGCTTCTTGAGTCTACCACTATAAGGCGTGTTTTCTAATACTGTACTATAATCATTCTTGTGGCTTGTCTCTGAACCATCTCCGATTAATCACCATCCTTGCTCTTTACAGCATATTTCCTAGGACAGGGGTCGGCAACAAACAAACCGGCCCGGCCCGCCAGGGGCTTACCCTGGCGAGCTGCGTGCCAAAGGTTGCCGACCCCTGTCCTAGGACTTTGTTCAGTCTTGTTTTAAAAGTGACTAGTGATGGGACTCTCACAATTGTCCTTGGGAGACATTTGTACAGTCTCAGGTTTTATTGTCAAGAAGTTCTGATTGGTATCCAGCCTAACTAGGAATAATCAATACTTATTCTTTCTGCTAGATTTCAGTATTCACATCAAAATGGGATCTCATGGCCAGCTTGAAATCACAGGACTGTCCCACAAAATTTCCAACTCAATTCATAGCAGCACACACTCTGGATTTTATCTTTGGTCTGGGAGTTGGGGGTGTGAAGATAATATCTTTATCATAGCCAGACCACTTCTTGCTCCAGGTTAAGGTCAGTTTCTTTCAGGGGGAAGATCTGTTAGGGGGCTGACGGACCTAGTGCAGGTCCAGATATCTCTGATGGGTTCTGCTGCTCAACCACTAAATCACTATGTCAACAGTTGGCTGATTATAACTTGTTATCAGTAATCATTGACAGACCAACACCTACAAACCCTCTTCCATTACCTCATCCTCACCACTCTTCTGGAGATACCAATTAAAAATAAGACCAGAGTCCCTACAGAACTTTCTAGAATAAACACGCAGATTCAGATTTCAAAGCTGACTGGGGGATTTAGCCAGCCACTCACTGAAGTTAATGTTAATCTCAACTTCTATGCCTACAGTAGTGTAAAAGAAAGTGTGTTTAGGGGGAGAAAGCATGCTTAGGGGGAGAGCTAGTAAGAATACTGTTATGGGCTATATGCCACAGCTAATAAAGAAAATTTGTCAGCAGATATCTCATAATTCAATACAAAGATTCAGTAATACAAAGTGAGAATACTCACAAACTGTATTTACTTGACAATACTATAGATACTAAGAGCTCAAAAATATTCTTTATGGTAAGCTGACAAGAGTATTGTCAAAGCAAAAGTATTATAAAATTTTAAAAAAAAGGGACAAGGATTTCTGGCTTAGATAGAATGCAAATTATGACAAAAATATCAAAGTGCGAACAAGTATTTACGATAGGGAACAAGCATACCACAGGAAATTATCTTTCATATTCTAGCACAATGATATAAGATAAACATAGAGAGAAGATTTATAGCCACCGTGAGGCTGGCAGACCAGGTGCCAGCTGATGCCAAAGCCCCAGGCCTCACTGAACACTTACAAGTGCATAGTTGGAAACCAGTCTTGTTTATTTGTGTGTTAGCATTATCAAAATAAATAGTATATGTTAAGATAAGAATGTGGTTAGTGTTTTATAAAATTCGTGTAGGATACTGCATATATTGTTCTCACTCAACTATACTCCAAGTCAGAACATAACAGCAAACATCTGCATTGTATATATCCTTATAACTAAGTAACCCATCAAACAAGAAAAAATGCAAATGATGGTTTCTTACAAGATGTTAAATCCTGTTCATCAACCAAAACATGAGCCATTGTGTGAGATCAAGGATCAAAGACTTTGTTAAGGGGGGGAGGGATAGCTCAGTGATTTGTTAAGTGTGTTCCTCCCCACCCTTCAGAAGAAGGGGCCTGTGTGGGAACTGTTGCTGTCAGCTTTGTTTGTGTGAGAAGAAGCTATAAATACGGACACAAGGAAAAATTCTTCATCTCTGCACTGTTTGGATTCTAACTGAAAGAGAAGACTAAGGTCCCCAGAGTTACTCTGTGTAGCCCTAAAAAACTTTTGTGAACTGGCAGATTACTACATCTCTGTTACCTTTCAAAGTTATAGACTGACTCATCTATACATATATTTTCACCTGCTTTAACCTCTGAACAACTCCTTTTTTCTTAACTAATACACTTTTAGATCGTTTACTACAGAACTGGCTGCCAGCGTTGTATTTAGTGTGACATCTGGGGCGCAAATCAACCTGGGTGAGTGACTGGTCTCTTTGGACTTGGTGCAACCGGAATATTTTGTGATTTTTTGTTGTAAATGACCACTTATCACATAGTCCAGTTTGCCTGGGTGGCAGAATAGACTGGAGTGTCTACGGGGACTGGCTGTGACTCCATGTAAGACTACTGTAGTACTTTGGGAGTTCACATTTGTTACTACATTGGTGAAATCTAATTATGGAACATACCACCAGTTTGCAATGTCTGCCCTACGGTAGGCATTCACGGTCATGAGCCACTCCAGACAGCGTGACAGCCACCACAAAAGGAGGACAACTAGCTGCACAGCATCAATTAACAAAGATTTACTTTTGATGTCCTATCTAGAAAGATGTCATTAAGCTACTCCATGCTAGCAGAATCCTGACACAATCTTGAGCTACTCAGTGCTGGCTAGCAGAAACTCAAACTTTATTGAAGGAGAGAGGCTGTTGAATTGCAATATGGAAGGAGAAAAATGATAATAAAAATGATAATTTGCTGAATACATTGAAAATACTAAAATATGACACTGAATACACTAATGTATAAGAATAACTTTATATATAGCCTGAAGAGACTAGTCTCTTGCCCCGTCATATAGCATGTGCTACCACCACCCACTTTCATAAACTAATCTGATGAAACTCCATTTTCAATGGAGTCTTGTTGTCTTAAATAAAAAATAAATTGAAGAAAAGAAAAAAAAAAAAGGAAAGGAAACCTATTACCTGGTAAATAAGCTATCAATGAGGTTATCAATTTTGCTAATTCTGGTGATTTTATTGAGAGTCTTTACTGAAGGACCGAGCTCCTGGAGTCATGTCACTAACCTCCTGGTTGCAAAGAAAAGATGGGAAACATGAACCCTGAAATTTCAAACACCAGAGAGGATGTAAAGGTGTTACTTTAAACAAATCTCATGATTCTTTTGGGCCTAACTCATGATTTTTGAATGCTAGGAGCTGGCAGCACTGGTTTAAGATTCTGACAAGATTAGACCAAACCACAGTAGGAAAAGTGACCTTAACTCACTAAGAATTTCATATGATACACAAAGTACTTGGCTTTAACCCAAAGTCACATTAATATCAAGAACTTGGATTCAATCCAAGTATTAGGCCAGATGGCCCCCTTCTACCCTCCTGTTGCTTCACATCTACAAGACATCTAGGGAAAAGAAAGATATTTAACTTCAAGTGGAATTTTCTACAGGTTAAGTATCTGCTAATTCATGTTCTTGGGGCAGGGTTGGAGGCTGACTAGTGAGTTTTTATTTTCTCAGACAAAGGGTCATTGTCAATCATACTGTTTACAAGTATAATTGGCTGTCATACAGTCGATCTAAGCTGACCTAATATTCTAAGGCTGTAGGTCCCAAACTTTTTACTAAGGTGACCCAGGCTAGCAGAATCCTGACACAATCTTGATCAATCTTAACAGGCAGCACTACCAGCCCCACCTATAATAAAATCTGCCTGATCTCCCATTGAAGTCAACAGGAGTTTTAACACTGACTTCAGTAGTAATAGGTTCAGGCCCCTAACTGCTCATAATATTTTGCTGTTTGGAAACTATGAAAGGGTTTTAAAAGACCTAACATTCACCCAGATGCAAAGCTCAAAATACGATTCCTAACATTGCTTAAAGTCACACTTAAAAATGAAAGGAAACACATGATTGCAAACCAAACAATTAAGACTTCACTCCTCTTATTTTATACTTGGTAATTAGCTGAAAATGTAATTAATAAAATAGTTTTGACACAGCCTAGCGAGAAGGCAGAGAGCAGTGGTGAAGACTGAAGTTTTTAAAGAAATTCTACAGCAGAAGAGGAATTAACAAGGTGACTGAGCTTAAATCACCTGCAAAAAACAAGTTTTCCATTTAAAAAGGATGGGGGAGATGATCTACTTGACTGTCTATTTTGTGACAATGCACTTTCTCTGTATGGACTGATACAACAAAATATCAGATTCACACATGATTCAAAACATATATCCAAAAAACAAGCCTTTCCAGAGCAGCCTTTTTAAAAAACACAAATCTCCTGGCTCATAAGTCAAGAAGTCACTGTGGAGAACAGACAGAGATCAGCAAAGCAAGAGTGCTCTAGAGAAATTTTTGAAGAAAATACCATCACAACTTCAAACAACACCCTAACAGACATATGGCTGCCTTCAATAAACAATAAAGATGAGAAATGAGACAAAGCAGGAGCAATATCATGACTTCAATGTCAATGACAAACAAGCATCAAAGCACTCCAGACATGACTGTTCTGTGCTTAACTTTTAAACTGTCTGATCAAAGGTACCTAAAAAACTATTAGTTGATCAGATTCACAAAATCCTATTCTAAAGTAATACTGATTTCCCCCCCCCTGGATGTAAGCAATTTAACTTAGACTAAAATCTTGGACATTCATATTTAGGTTCAAAACTACTTCTCAGGCTTTTCTTTTCACAAAACCATACAAGAGAAAGGTTTGAAATTGCCTTCAAATCACTTTCTTTGTTCTTGGATCTTCTTAGGCAGGTGATTAATCCGTCACAGAAACAGCAGAACAGAGCCTTAAATCAGAACCTTGTCATCCTCATTTTAAGTTAACCTCATGTTGTCATGGGAAAGAAGGGAAACGCAGAAATAGGTTTTATCTAGTCTTAAAAGTTAATATTGATAAAGATACTAAGTCACTGCGTAAGGCATAAATGTTTGTGTGTGTATGTGCTACCTGTCATTTGAATACAACAGCATTCTGAATTATTGCTCATCTTCAAACAGCCAAGATCGTGTCACTATATTAAATCGTTTCTTTATGTGTTACTATATCTTTTTCATTACTTTAGTATATTCATAATTGGTCTTCTATCATATACCTCTGACTAGCCTTGCAGTTACCTGATTTAATCAATTTAAAAGACATTTGTGTATGAGGATGACTAGTTAATATTTGCCAATTAAGTACTTTGGCCCGACAAGAGTTTTCTTCTCAAACTTTTAAGTATGAACCGCATCTTTCATGTGTATTTGTTGTTACTTACTAAGTACCATGTTTAGCAAATGGAAAAGAAAGCAGCTGCCTGTTTTTAGAATAAAGCAATAAAGAGTCCTGTGGCACCTTTAAGACTAACAGATGTATTGGAGCATAAGCTTTCGTGGGTGAATGCCCACTTCGTCAGACACATGTTTTTAGATTGCTGCCTAAAAGTCAGAAATTATTAAGGACAACCGTCAGTTGCAATAATAAGCAAACACCACCTCTACACTAAGCTCAAAAGGGAATTCTATGACCTAAAATACAAACATTCCTCAATTTTTGCATATTTTGCCAGTTTCTTCATAAACTTGCTGGCACATTAATCAATGAAATCATCATCCAAAATAATTCCAGCCAATCTTGCTTACATCAATGAGAGCACATTGTTAGCACCATCCATGGCTGTCTAAGTAGGGACAATTGTTAAAAAAAATAAAGAAAGAAAAAAGAAAAAACAATTCAAAAATAAAAACTTGCAGCAGGAGTCTGCGTTAAATAAAGTTTTGCAACACTTCCAGTTAAGTAACAAGAAAGTAAGCCAACAGGAAGAAGAGAAAGAAAAATTCCCCCCTCCCAAAACCTGCCAACTCACTCTTGTAGTGTTTCCACTCCTTTTTCTTTATACTGCAGTTCTTCCTTCATATGTGCCAACTCTCGTTTTAGTCTAGAAAGCTTAAAACAAAATATTTTTTTAAGCAAAAATATGTTACGGCAGCAAATCACTGAGTAATTATTATTATTCTTTCAAATAATACTTAAAATAATTGCTCTTTCAAGAATTTAAAATTACTGTGCATTGTTCAAAGTCTAGTATTTTCAAAGTGAAAAGTGATAATCTGGTTTTTAATCTACAGTAAAACAAAATCAACAAATGCTTTAGAGAAATATTAATAAAAATCTACCCAACAATGGTCACAAAGTAACAACATTGCCAAACGTACAAGGTAGCTGTTTCTTTGTATAATCTTCTACTATGCTATCTGCTATCACTTGTTCTAATAGCCAACAAGTCTCTGTCCGCATGTGATTTCCAATTTCCTGTCTCCCCTGGAACAATGATTTCCCATCTAACTCTGTAGTAGACAGTCACCCAAAGACCTGCTCAACTATATTGCAAACAGCCAGCTCAAACAGCCAGAAAGGGGAAGAGGTTCTGTACTTTTTCAATGGGAAGAATGTTCGTTTAAAGTCACTAGAGATTGTGATGATTCATCTGCCCATTTTTATTTCTGTATTATAAAAGACAAGTACAAAGTGACTCTTCAGCAGAGGTAAACAGTGAAAGTTGCCTGGCAGATCATTTATTTAATTTAATAATAAGCAGCTGTTCATTATAATCTCCCCAAAATTTGGTGTGTGTCTGCAGTGACGTTTACTACCAGGTTTCACTATTTTAATAAAACTGCTCCTTAATTGATGCTTATTGTAACAGATACACAGAATTATGTCTGGTTCCATATGGATGTTTTATATTTTTGGTTAAAAAGTCACATATGTTTTGGGACAGGCACTCCTTTGTTTGTATATGCATTTCAATAAATGATGCCGTCAACTTCCTGCCACAGAAAAAAATGAAAATGTGAGCTTCATAAACTGAAAACATAAACTGAGTCTCCCAGAGATTTAGTAGATTTTCTACAATGTATCCGAAACACTGATAAGACGTATGTAAATCACTATGTAACAAAATGCTTAACACAATGTCTCCCCCATGCCCCGCAAAAACAGAAATCACTACATCATCATAACAAAACAGGCAGTATATAGTGACTTCTTGGATTATCTAGTACAACCCTAATAAAATAGACTCAGCTAAAATAAGAAAATATATCATTAATATTTTCCATGTTTATATATTCAATGGTGTTATAGTATACTTAACTCTTTATATTAATTCAATATACATGAGCATGCATAACAGAGGTTCACCCTATGTACAGAAGTAAAAAGGTGTATTTCATGGTCACTTTATTATTGGACTATGGGGGGGGGGAGACAGACTGGTAATCCATATGCAAATAGAAAAGTCACTTATTTTCTTTAAGCCTTGTTTAGAGAAATTGAGTGAAATTTTAACTTGCTATATTTCCTTGTTTGGTTTGCTGCATTTTCTAAACATTAGCTCTACCACATACAGTATGTTGTAAATGCATGCTAAGAGAATACATGCCTTTGATGGGTGGTAAACATAATTTATTTTCCAGAGCCACTTCTGTGAAAAGTGGTCACTAAATCATGAAGTCATAAACAGGAACACCACCCTTCAAAGATATGTATTTTATTTATTTCATGAATTGAGCATCTGGCATGCTAAGTCCCATTTTATCCATTAATAAAAGGAATATGCAGTTTAGATATATGGTGGGCCTTAAGTTATAAAGCTGCTTTATTAGTTGTGGGCATCTAACTAGCTTCCATTAAATATGTAGAATTTTACTGTTCATTAGGAACACTGACAAGCAGATTTGGAAAGATAAGTATAACTTTCCCCTCCACCACTGTAACTACTTCAGACAAGACAATATTCAAAGTATGGTTCTAACCTAAAAATGGTTAAGTAAAAATGGTACTTTCTTATACAACAGATGTGGTCCATATGTGTTCAGAGTTATATATGCTTACCATAGTATATGGGGATGTGTTGGGACTGAGGGGGGTCATTTGTCACTTTTTATTCTTTTATAAATGCAGCCCTGGGCAAACGATCTATTCTGGTTTGTGCATCGACTGAACTTATCACTGAGTTCTCAACACAGAGCCACATCCTGACCTCAGTTACATCTATAGAACCCTATGGAACCCAAGAGCAAAATCTAATGACAACTGGTTTGGACAGGTGTTGCTGGGGGACAGAATTTGACTTGCAGAATATTTGCTACTAGTGGTGATGCTCGAGACAGAAAGAAAATTATTTTTAAAATACAAGTTGAGTTGGTGCGTCAGTCATTCAGAAAAAAAATTCTTTACACTTATAAACAGGAAAAAAAATTCTTTGGAATCAGTAAGACATAGTAAAGATGGAACCACACTGCTATTTTTATTAAATAATTGTTCAAGAGTAGAAGGGCACTTTAAACATGTGCAGTTTTAGAAAGCATGCATATACAACTTCTAAGCCTAATGATGGGTGGGTGTGTACCGCACTGTTTTAGTCACAACATCAAAAAAAGATTACTCACTCTGTCACGACGGCTTGCTATTTCTGCTTTAATCTGATATGGGTCATACTTGGTATTAGTTGAAAATCCAGAGAATGCTAAACAGATGGAAAACAATGGTATTTTATAATACATTTTTCACGTTTTCAATGTGTTAAATGATAGTGTGTGCAAACATGTTTCTAAAACTTCAAAGCCACAACTCAGCAAATCACTTAAGCATGTGCTTAACTGTTTTGTGGGATTGTGGCCAAAAACAGTACATACTTGTCAAAGTGTGGCTACACATCATTCTGGGTTCCCAAAGTTGAGTCATTCTATTTCAAAGATGAAATAAGCTTATTTGTCTACATACAACTTCCAGACATGTCTTTGTAGAATATGATAATCATGTGTTACAAGACTCACTCAGTGTAATTATTTTTGAGTACAACACAGGAATGTTTGTAGCCAAAATGATTTCTTCTAAACAGTAAGGTCTAAAAATTGACAGTACAGTTAATGGATGTTTCCATTTATTTTTCTTGCAGTTTAGGAACTTTCATAGGAATGTAACAAATTTAATGTCCCTATGGTAACACAGATTTTATTTACAACCTCCTCAACATGATTACAGATAGAAGTCATTTTTGGCTGTTAATTAAGTGTATGGTATTTATATGCAATACACAGAAGAATTTATTTAGCTGGACAAAATTTGGCCTGAATAGAATGTGAATCAATCTGCTACCAAATACATAAAAAGGAAGTAAAATCATATCACAACTTTCAATTTAATAAAGCCCTTCTAAGAACAGAAAACTAGGAAAAATTGTTCCACATCAATATCAGTTTCCAGCTCAATCACTGATGAAATTAGGTCTGCTTGCAACTCAGTGCATGCAGTAACCACATGCAAGCTTACAGTTCAAAAATTTCCTCACACTCAGAGTTACAGCCCCTCAATAGTGAATGTTTTAATAATCTCATCACAGCTTCTCTTAAGACAGAGTTTCAATTTAAAGACACCTTTGTTTTCTCTCTTTTGGTAAACTGAGGTTTTCCAAGATGCAACATAATTTTGCACACCAACATATTCTTTCTGTTATAAGGTACAAGATTTCAAAAGTCAATCTGGGCTGAATTCCAATTGGGAAGTTATTTCGTGTGTACCTAAAGTTATTCACTATCTATCCTGAATTGCTATATAGCAGCACTGTCTGTTGATTAAAAGCTGCTACCTTCCATTCCAGTGTAACTATCAGGATCATCTTCAGAGTCTTTTTTAAAAATCGTCACTACATTAACTCCCTTCCAGTTATTTAGCACGCAGGCTTGTTTAAATGTTTATTATTGTTTAATTTATCAATTTATTCCAAAACCTCCCTTTATTGACACCTCACTCTGGGACAGTTCCTCAGATTTGTTGTCCAAAAAGGATTGCTCTGATGTGGGTATCTCCCCCAAATCCTCTGCATGAAGACAGATGCAAAGAATTCATTTAGTTTCTTTGCAATAGCCTTGTCTTTCTTGACTACTCTTTTAACACCTTGGTCGACTATTGGCATCCCTCTCTTTTTGGCAGGATTCTGATGTACTGAAATTCTTACTGTTAATTTTTGCATCTTTAGCAAGTTGCTTCCCAAATTCTTTCTTTCATGGCCTGCCTTATTATACTTTCACACACAACCTTCCAGAGATCATGTACCTTCTTATTTCCTTATTAGGAGTTGACTTCCAAATTTTAAAGATGCCTTTTTCCTGTTACAGCCTCCATTACTCTGCTGTTTAGCCACAGCGGCATTCTTTTGGTCTTCTTATTGTCTTTTCTGATTTGGGGCACGCATTTAATCTGAACCTCTATTATGCTGCCTGCAGGCATTTAATCCTTGTGACAGCTCCTTTTAATTTCCATCTAACAAGCGTCCTCATTCTTGTGTAGTTCCCCTTTTCAAAGTTAAATGTTACTGCAGTGGGATTTTTTGGTATTATCCCCCCACAAGGATGTGACACACAATGTCTATTCATACTGTAGGAAAAAGAGTACTTAATGTGTGCAGTTTAATGCAATGCTGAAGGGGAACATAATGGTCTATATGGCAAGTAATTGTTTTTTGTTTTTGTTTTTTTTTAAATGGAGAGTTGGGAAAGAATTCTTTTCCATCACCTTCCAAGGAAAAAAGGAGTATAAATGTCCTTAAATGATAACAAGAAAAGTTTAATTTTAATGCCCCCTCATCCATTCCCGGATGTGGCTCTGATCAGAATGCCTGTTTTGGGATTAGAAAGGATTTTTTTCCTTTTGCACCAAATTAGCAAGGTGTCCGGGGAGGGAGGTCTGGGTTTTGCCATGGAAGTCCTGCTGGTTTAAAGGAAAAAGGAAAGGAATAGTTAATGTTAAGCAGTAATACAGGGAATACCTAATTTTTTAGCAATTAGCAGCCAGTGTCTAATGTGGATAAAAAGGCTAAAAGGGCCAGCTCCCAGAAGTAAATATGCTTAAGAGTCCCAGAAAATGGCTGGTGGACCTGTTAAGAGTGTAGAGAAAAGAGGAGACCTGAAGCCTTTGCAGACTGAGGTAGTAAAAGGATTCTGAAGTGGGCCAAGTCCAAGAGGTTAGGTTGGAGACTGCTAACTCTAATTTGCTGGGTTTATTGTGTGAAGCCATTTAGCTTAGCACTAGGCCCAATAAAATGCCTGGTATTTCAGGGGAGTAGGATGAGGGGAGAGTCCTCTCTACACATTGTTAATAAAGTTGTAGCCTGACATTTTATAAGACAGCTCAGCATTTCATTCTGCTGTGTGTCTCGATCAATTGTGGAAAGAACTTTATAACACTGAATAAACCATGCAGTAACTTGCCAAAAGAGGTTGTGCAATTGCTATCAATACATGGACTGAAATTCTCTAATCCATTATTTCATGAACTTTTTCATGGTGTTGATCACAACTTAGTAGTGAAAGAGTTTCATGGACACCTCTGCTTCCACCAGTAAACATACAGATCTCACCTTCCCCTGCTCATGAACACATAGCCTTGATGAACTTACAGCAAATGCATACATAGAAAAGTCTATGTATTTTTAACTGTCTTTTAATCTGATTTGACAGATGGAAACAAGAAGATTGTTCGACAAACCAGCTCTCCACAGATCCAGAACTGCTCTAACTGGTCAGAGACCAATATTTAGAAATGTTTACAAATACTGAAAACATTTTTACTGGTCTAAAATGTTTCTAGATCTTAAAGCACATGTGAAACAGTTTATTACAAATATTTTTCCAGTATTTTATTAGGCTTCTGATTCCGGGGAATGCCAGCAACACATCTCAATAGTTCCAGAAACTTCAAAATTAGTTAGTGTTTGTACCTTTCCTATAGATACTCTCCCAGCAAAGTCTGAGTAATTGTTTGCGTCCAATTCTGCTGCTGTCATACGCAGTTTACCTTTTCTGGGTAGAAAAAGAACTACAACAGCCCCAATCAAATAAAGCAGTTTAAAAAAAATCAGACCTTATTTCCCCAATATTTTCTCCACTTATATAAAAATTGCCCTGTGCAAGATGATAGGCAATAAGTTATCAAAATTAGTGGAACTAAAGTCTTGTGGAACTACTGAAAGTCTTGAAAAATAAATAAAATATTTTTATAAATTGGATGACTTTCCTATTTTAAAATGACATTAAATTCTATTAACTTGCTCGCCCCCGCCCATTTCAATTGTGACATGATTTTAGCAGCCAACCTTGCACGTCACAAGAGCTGGGATTTAAATGTGTCATAAAGCATCAGTTTCAGCCTCTTATAGTGTTTGCAACAGCAGCAACTAAAACCATGTTAGACTATAAGTGGGAAGAAAGCAAGAGGTATGACTTTGGCATTCAGTACCTCAGAAACCAAAAGGCCAAAAACAAAAGCTATTTCTCAGCTTTCCAACAGTACATACCACTAGTGGTTTGATAGATACTGGACTTTGCCACTGACCCCTGGGACCAACAAAGTTTTTTTGGCCATTGTTACAGGAGTACATAAATTAGATCAGGGTAATTTTCAGAAATTCAGATTCACACTAAGAATAGATAAGAAATTAATAAGGGTTTTATAGAAATCTATTAATATTATTCTGGGACTATAGGGAGGGAAGGACAAAGACTCAAGAAGTTCCTTACAACTCTAATATATAAAGGAACTTAGTTTTATTTATCAGTTCATTGATTATTTCAACAACAAATTCTCAAGTAGTTGTTGCAGAAAACAGCAGAAAAAATGTAAGATGCTTTTTGCACAGCTCTGAAAATACACCTTTGATTTTAAATAAATATTAGCACTACAGTGATAGATTTTTTTTAAATATTCTGAAACCAGAGGGCAAACCATGTAAAAATTATTCACAGATTATAGGTATTAGGAGGGAACTAAAATAGTGAACCTGGAAATAAGGACAGCCAAATATACCTTTCACTTTAGAGGAAAAGAGACGTATGCACTTGAGAAAACAGTCAAACATGAATTCATTTACTTTTCATTTGTCATAAATGCTACTGCAATGATTGCTAATTATTAAAGATAAATACTTTTAAACAGGGTCTTTTCTTTCCAGTCTATTTTCACTACTTGATCCTGCACTTAAATGTATAATGTTGCTATTGTTAACATGTTACTATGATGTCACAAAATGTTACAATTAACATTTAAGAAAGAGAAGATGGAAATGTGTAGGAGAAATCTGTCTTAAATAATTGCTATTTAAATAAATCACTTGCCACATAAATATAGCTGAAAGAAAGCAAGTTTAACAGAACAACTACACCTCTACCCCGATATAACGCGACCCGATATAACATGAATTTGGATACAACGCCGTAAAGCAGTGCTTCGGGGGGAGGGGGAAGGCCTGCTCACTCCGGCAGATCAAAGCAAGTTCAATATAATGCGGTTTCACCTATAACGCAGTAAGATTTTTTGGCTCCAGAGGACAGCGTTATATCGGGGTAGAGGTGTATTTACCTTACAGTAACTACAATTCTTCAAGATGTCAGAGGGTTATTCCAAGTCACTGCCTTATCAATCTCTGATAATTGACAAAATCCTTTAGCAGGCAGAGGATATTACTTGCACACTGGCAGAGTTTGAGACTTGATGTTTGGTGGGAGAAGTTGACAGGCAAGTGAGGTACTTTGTGTTATCCATTTTTATATTCTTTGAGAAGAAGTGGCTGGACCTTTCAAATGTCCAGCAAATGCAATAAACAGCCAGGAGAGACACCATCTTCCGAGTGAGTTAGTCCAGGGAACATTCTGAGAGAGGTTCACACGGAGGTTTCGTAAGTTTCAGAAGGACCATACTAAAGTATCGAGTAGGAGCAGGTTTTCTGACCAGTATGTACGAGTCTCTTGAGAAACTTCGATACTATGGGATGATAAAAGATCAAGCACTGCAGTACAAGCAGGTGGTGACCTGAAATCACTATGAAGTGGACCCTTCATAGTGCTAAATGGAAGCCTGATGCTTCAAAAGGTAGTAGAAGATCTTCAGTACTTAAGTCTGTGTCATGTCCAGACCATGATGGGCTGCTTATATTGAGAACCTCTGCCATTTAGATGAGTAGGTCCATCTGATAGATATTTTCCTACTTTGAACCAGAATTTCCTGGATCCTATCCATGGTACTTAACCAGTCAACAGCCATACTGTTAGATGTGGCAACTCTGAGTCTGGATGAAGTATCTGACTACAGTGTTGTGAGATTAGGTCAGAATGGTCCAGGAGTTGGTTCAAAGACTGAATAGACATTGGTAAGAGACCTGTCAGCCAAAACCGCCTCACCCAATCCAGGGGCAATGAGTATAACCATGGCCTTGTCTCTCCCGGTCTTGGAGATCATCAGGGGAATCTGTGGGACAGCCTATTGGAGACCACTGTTCCACTGTAGGAAGAATGCATCCAGTAACGATCCTGGGCTCAGTCCACCTCTGGAGCAAAAGCAGTGACATGTAGTGTTGTCCTTGGTGTAAGACAAGTCTCCTGGGGATCTCCAAACATGGAACAGCTCTTCTGCAACGAATCTATGCAAGGACCATCTGTGGTCAGTCACAAATTGTCTGCTCAGGAAGTCTGTCAGGTTGTTGCTGACTAGGAAGTGAAGAGCCATCAGGATCTCCCCACTCTGACAGCATCAAGTCCAGAATCTGATGGTTTCTAGGAAGAGGGACAAGGAGCAAGTGTCCACTTGTTTGATTATGCAGTGCATAGCAGTCTTGTCCATGAAGATTTGCACTACCAAATTCCAGAGGATCTGTAGGAACACCACACAGACCAGTCTCTGGCTCTCAGCTTCAGGACGTTCATATATAACTCCATATCATCTGAGGACCAGGTCCCTTGAGTCTGCAGTGGTCAAAATGAGTTCCCCTGGTTGCCCCTGACACATCCATGATCAGCATATCTTCATGAGGGACTGAAAGGGGCACCCCTCTTAGTGCATTTGTGGGATCCAACCACTAAGCCAGCAGTGACTGATATGTGGGGCACAGAGATTTTCCTGTCTAGTCAATGTTGCAGAGAATAGCCTGACCTGAGCAGAGCTGGAGGAGTGTGAATGCCTTGCCTTCCCCGGGTGGGCAGCCACCACTGCTAGAGCATTCACAAAAAGCCTAGGTGCCATGGAGAGTCCAAATGGAGTACTGTGTATTGGTAATGATTAATTTCCACTGTGAAACTCAAGTACTTCCTGAGGGCTGAGTGAATATCTATATGAAAGTACACATCTCCCAAGTCGAGAGCCACAAACTAGTCTCGAGTCTGAAGAGATGGAATGATGGATGCACATATTACCATCCTGAATCTGGGGCAGTGTATGTTCAGTCTCCAGTCAATTCTGCTAGCTGAATGACAGGGTGGAATAAATGCCAGAGGAGCCATATGAGGGGCATTTTTGAGTATCATAATCATTTTCAGAATGGTACTCCTGCTCTCTGCCCTGGGAGTATGGATGAGCTCACAGTTTTCATTGGGGCTGGTACTTATAGCTTCCTGTAGGGGTCGGTGTGTAGGTCCCCAGTAGGGTTACAAGGGACATCCCCAATTTAAACACAAAATTGCCCGCCCCATACTAAGTCAGTAGGGGATGCATTTTATCCCATATTTCAACTTGGTACATGGGGTCTCAATGCCACTGGCTCAGACTGTTCCCAGCATCTGCATGGAACCTTAACAGGTGCCACAGTGACAGCACCCAGAGCTAGAGAAAGAACCCCTGGGAAGAATGAGAGACAAGAAGGGACTTTTCCCAGAGGTGCAAGTGAAGACTAGGCACATCTGAGGTTTGTCCCATATGTTTTAAATTTAAAGTTGGCAAGCCTAGTCCCCAGTGATCCAGGGTGGCCCCAGTGTCCTTTAAGGAATGATTTTTGCCAGTTCTCTTCTTGAAGAGCTCCATGCCACAAACAGGAGATCTTGTTTGGTATCCTGAACTTCTCTATGTATTTCTGATGCCAGAGCCAAGCGGCCCATCTCATGCTCATGGTCATGGCCTTCTGGCTGTGCCAGAGGCACCCATGTCAGCTTATGAGGCTATCCTGAACACTGTCTGGTCTTCTGTGATGATCTCCTTTAAATCCTCCCTAACATCCTGTAGTACATTTGTCAGAAAGAGTCACTTTTTCCCATATCAGGAAATTATATTTGGCTAACAGTGTTTCATAGTGTGCCACATGGAGTTGCAGTGAGGCAAATGAGTAGGCTTTGCACCCAAACAGGTGCACACAGGCACCCAAAAAGCTTTTCAGGGTTTCTGTCCTTGGATGTGCCTTTTGTCAATTTTAATTTTTCCTGCACTGCTGCAACTACCAGTTGATCCTGAACTGGAGGAGTGTGGGGGAGAGACGTGCTCAAAGGTTTTTGGAGGCACCTGATAATGCTTCTCCACCAGTCTGCATGTGGGCTGGATGGTTGCTGGGGTATGCCAGAGCCCCCTACCTGGTTCCAGTATGCCTTCATTTACAGGAAACACATTTACAGTGTGATCAAGAAATTAAAGAGTGTGTGAGATTTCTCTTGGATTACCATCATTTCACTGTCCAGGGTCCTCACTATGTGAGCTGGAAGATCTTGGAGTACTTTAAAGTCCTGGGTCACCAGGGCTAGAGATGGTATGACCACCTAGTTAGGAAAAAATGAAGATGCTTTGGATAGAGGCCAAGGTGCCATTGTTTCTCCAGTATCCCTACTTCTTGGACATCAATGTATGGCTCTGGTGTCAGTGATCCAAGTCACGATACCACTGGGGAGCCTGATCTCTTCATCTTCCCGTACCTACAGGAGGGGGATCTGCTGTGGGATACCAGAGATGACTGGTCCCCAGTACGTAGCTTGGTATATGGATACTAGCCCAGGAGCGACTGGTTGACTCAGTGCCACTCCTTTTGTCTTTGTGGTGGCATTGCAACAGGAACCCCGGGCCATCTTCAAGACCACTCCCAGATGGTAACAGGGAGGCATCCCTGCTTAACCCTGCAGAGAAGGCATAGCTCAACAATGATGATGAGAAAAAGTAGTCCTCGAATGGTGGACAATTGGCTCCAGGGCCCAGTGCCACTTCAGGACTAAATGATCCTGGAGGGAATCCTGGCAGTTGCACAAGGGTCTACCTCAGTCCTGTGGTATGGTTGATGCTTTCACTGGTGTCAGCTTAGTCAATGCCAATCTCCATGGTAGAAGATTTAGGCTCTTTATCCTTTTAGGAGTGAGGCCTCTTCTCCTTTCTATAGGGCGATGCCTCCCTACACTCGGGGCCATGTTTGGTCTGAGTTTGGCCCTTCCAATCCTTATGTTGGGTGCTGGCTCCAAAGATGATGATGTGCATGCCAGAAGAGCTGGTCCAGAAGTCAGTTGGTATTCGTGCTGATTTTGTACCTGATATCAGTCCTGAGGTAGCTATGATTGGTGTAGATGATCCCAGTACCAGGGTACTCCATGTGCATGCGATGGTGGAGTTTTCCTCACTTCCTTCCTTTCATTACCAAATCCTGGGTTGTGGTGCTTGCTGGTAGTGTATGTCGGGGATGGGGAGGGAAGGAAACGGGGAGGCAGTGCTTAAATGCAGTTTCAGCCATGCATCCCTTGACTTGCACATCCTCATTGAGAAGGAGGTATACACCGAGCAGTTATCGGGCAAGTGACTATCCGCCTGACAAAAAAGCCATCAACTCAACCTCTCAAATTGGGGAGTGAGTCCATTACAGATCAGGGAGAGTTGAAACCCTAGGGCTCAAAAGAAGAGCTCTCAATTTCTGACATGTAGATTTCACCAAGAATTGAAAGGATATAAATCTAATCTAATCTAATATGGAAAGCCTTTGAGCGAAAGTACAGCAGATTTTTGTAGTATCCTGTTTTATTAATACTTTGATGCAACAGACCAAATATATAATACATTGAATATTCGTTTAACATTTGAGTTATGTAAAATTCTGTCCTATAATTGCAACTTAAAGTTATCAAAAGAAGTTCAGCCGTGAAGAAAAACCACAGTGATTTGGACAGAAGATCTTTGCTTTTTCCTAACAGTGTGGTTCCATTCCAAATTAACTAAAGCAATTATGACCAATACTCAACACCCTTCACAATATTTTTGCCCACTAAGGGTGGGGGGTAGTGGGGATGGAAACTTACTGAGAATGGGGGGCAGAAGAATCAGAGAGGGAGTCAGTCTAACACTTAGGGGTGAGAGGGTGCAGCCAGCAACAGGCTGAGAAGGAAAATTCTTGGTGTTCCTACCTGCTCCCATTGCTGCCCTGCTAGGTTCCGTGCCCTGCTCAATGCCGAGAGCAAGAGCAGCCACTCTCCCCCTCCTGCCCACCAGGCGTGCACAAGTTCTCAAGGCAGCAGAGTTCCCCACTCCCAATACTTCCATTGCTGGGCTCTCACCACCTCTGCCACAATATCTTTAAAACGTTTTTAAAATTATCTGTTTTTTTTGTTTTAATTTTGAAAACCATATAAAAAAGAAACAATGTGGATGATGAGGTGGAGGGATCTCCAAGGTAAAAAGACATTGAGTGTTATGATATTATGCATGAAACAAGAACAACATCTAAGAACTAGCTAAACAAAGTAGCCTTTTAGTAAAGGCACATACAATTATTAAAGGGATTTTCTTACATAAATTATCTAGTTGTGTACTACATAAATATATTAACTGTTTGGACACCCTGGCTCTGAGCCCTTCAAAATGCCAAAGTCATGCATCAAACATCGCTGTTCCTGGCTCTGAATATAAAAATGTAAGTAAATGTTACATTTAAAAGCAGGCACTAATAAAAGAAAATAAATTGTACTGGGATTAGACAGTAAATTGGACTGTGAAGGCAGTCATCTGTAGAAACCTTTTATGTCTATTCCACCACAGTCACCAACCAGTGGTTGGCCATATGAAAGGAAGCTTTCTGTGGTGCTCACATTATAAAGTCATCTCTCATAAAATGTCCAGCTTGGCTCCTAAAGCCACATCAAAACCTACTCTCAACTGGTGATGGATGAACCTCAATGGATTCAGTTAATCATCCACTGTGATCCAAACTTTTTTGGACTTTCACTCATTTCATCCTTTCCTAATAGGCACCTCGCCCTTTCCCCTTTTTGTAGCCCCCATTCCTCCACAACCCACACTAAATACCATTTTTCCCCCTGCAACATGCTCTTGTTTCCATGCCCGACATACAATGAACCTCTACCTACTCCTCCATTTGTCCCTCACTCTCCTTTAGATATTTGTTGCGGGGATACAGTTGTCTCTTTGCTTGACCCCAGGAACATGTACTTTTAACAATCACAAGGTCTGGCAAATCTTGATACGACTTACCCCAGTCTGAACTATTCAAGACACAATGTAAGAGATTTTAAAGTTGAAGCAGGTAGGCCTTTCAACAGACCTTAAACAGTATTAGATAACAAAATAGTGGAGAGATCTGACCGGGGGAAAAGTTTGAGTCTGTTCGAGACTTTAGAGTTAGGGAGGAAAAACAACTAGAGGCCTGTGGGACAGTGAAGGAGGATGACTGAATTATAGTGTAGGGGAGCAGTGAGTGAACCAATTCTTCTTAGGTCATACTATTTTTTCAAGTAGCACTGACCAAAGAAATCCTTAACTAAACCTTTGGTCAATTTTATAAAATAATATTTAAGCTAGGATCAGATCAAAGGTTGAAGTTCAAACTAGTTATCTTAGAAGACCTTGTTTGCTCATTCCTATCCTAAACACTGCCTGATGAGGTAATACATTTGATGAGGTAATACATTTATTAAGAACTGTGTATGGAGTTAAGGTAACTTTTCAATTTTCTAAGATTTAGCTTAAGGCAAGTAAATTTGTCACCTGCTGGTACACAGAGTTGCAAATTAATACAATGGATTGCCAGTGCAGAAGGCACTGTCTTCTCTAGAGCAAACAGTCACTTTAGAAACTGGAGTGCATACATGTAACCAGAATCCAAACATACTTTAAAATATTCCAGTGAAGGAGATGTTTTTCATTAATTTAACATACAACTTTCACATTCATAGAGTCTGAGAAGCAGAAACTAGTGTTGGCTTATTTCTACTCTCATTGCTACATTAATTCTTTCAATATTCTGCAGATGGATAAAAAGATTAGCCTTTTGTTCTAAGTAAAGATAGAACTTACTTTTCAAAAGTGCAAGTTCATTAAAATGAAACTCCTAGTTATATTGGAGGAAACTGTCTTTGGAGAGGGTTATTTTCTTTTAAGATGCAATTTCTTCCAAGAATCACAGCAACTTCATGAGTAGTTTAAACTTTTACATCACTAAAAATAGAGAGTGATGGCAGCAAGCTCTCAGATTGTGTGTAAAAACTGAATAGTGGAAAAATATGTATTAGCAAGAGAATGAAAGTAAACTCACCACTAGCATAGGAGCGGCTGTCATCCTCACACAGTTTGTGCAGCTGCTGGTATTCTTCTTGGGCTAGCTCAAAACGCTGCTGTTTAATTTGGTAAATCTCTTTCTTGGCATTAAGTGCCTCCTGGGCAACAATTAAATATTCCTTTAGCATGCGTTCCTGCTCTCTTCGCCACTGCTCTCTTGGGTCCTCAATTTGTGTGAGCTCTGAGGAAAAAAACTTAAGTCCTGTTACTCCACTAATTACAAGTACCTTCTCAATGTCAATTCTCAATACCTACACTGATAGTTCATGACCACAGGAAATGTGCTCAAAGAATCCAGGTGAAGTCTGTCTCTAAACCATCTAGTATACTCAATTCAACACAAAGTTCAATATCACTCCAGCAAAGAGAGAAAAAAGTGACTGCACTGTCACTTATATTTGAGTCTTTTATTCTTAGAGATGAGGTTAAAAAGAAAACTAATTGTTCAGCCGTAAATGACCTTACTCAGTCAACTTGTTTTAAGATGACAAATTAAACCATTCTGATGGCGTAACCGTAATACAACCCACAGCCAAGTAAGAGAGCCAAATCAATATCCCAATACTTGACTCAGTGGGTGGTAGGAACAGTTCAGAGATTTCCCATTCAGCCTCCAGAAAGGTGCAAGAGAAAAGCAACATCCTGAAAGGCTATTTATGTTATCTTTATGCCTGTACGATCAAATAGTGAACAATGAAGTTAGCTACCAAAAAGATTCGTGTTTTAAAACACATGCTTAATTTTAACTTTCTTCTATCCTAACAGTCATAACAAGCTCCTTGATGTTCTCATCACTACCCTTTTCCAGGGCTTTGGAGCAGAGCCCGGAGCTGGAGCGCAGAGCAGCTCCGGAGCAGTGGAGCTGCAGGTATTTGCCTGGAGCTGGAGCACTGCTCCAAAGCCCTGCAACATTTGAGAACAGCTAATGTTTACAGTCACAGACTGAAAGTAAAGCTTGTTTCTAGTATCAAGAAACTCTTTCAAATATATGCTTATAGTATAAAAAAGTTTTCAATATGTTATGTTCCTGCAAACACTTCAGTGGCCCACAAATTCAAAAAAATAGAACAAAAAAAACTGAAATAACAGGTTTTTCTGCAGTGTCTGGGAGGCAGAAGGAGCGGCAGGAAGAAAAGTAGTTTTACATCATCCTGCCTGTGCAGAGTCTGCTGTGTATGCAAATGCCAGCTCCTATGGCTGTGTTTACAAAAATCAGCTGCGTAAATCACCATTACTGCAGCACCACTGCTGGTAGTAATTGTGCAACCTGTAATACAGCCAGGAGGCAGGCATCTTACCACCATACTTCAGAACAGGGTTAGTCAATATGGTGGTAAAAATGCTTATACCCTATCTGCATTGCTGTTCCATTGCCACCATATAAATCAATCTTTATGGTTCAAGTTATATCATTACCTTAATGTGCACAAGTGCAATAAATAGTTGCCAAAATCATTTAGTCCTTTTTTAAAAACTTTAGCCACAGTAAACCCTGCAGTAGGGCATTCCACAGGTTAACTATAGGAAGTATTTCTGTTATGGGTTCCAAATGTATTATTAAAGTGATTTTTGAAACATCATACCACAGGCTACCTTGAGGAATGTAGATTAAGCCCTAAGACAGATACTCAATACAAGCAAAGAAGGTATTTTCAGTTAATTTCCCCCCCCCCCCTAAAAACTCTGATTTTGTTGTTACTATGATAGGAAAGGGGAAAGCCAACTCTTTTGTTGGTACTAATAATAGGACTTAAAGCTATTTAAATATTTCTGTTTGCGCTGTGAAATCAGAGATTGTAGTGATTGAGCCCCCAAAAATAAAAACTGTAGTTCTTCCTTCAAACCAATAATAAAAAACACCAAAGGCATACAAGCAGCTCTGTTGTTTGAGAACCATTTGAAAAGTAATTGCCTAAACAAATGAGATTTTCAGGAATTAAAAAAGTGAATATATTTAAAGTGGGTTAGAACTACGATACCCCAATAAATGGCTCTTCACAATGTTCCAATTCTAATCCCAGGTAACAGCAAAGGTTAAAATGTATCATACATAGCTCTTGAGAAGAGGAGTCTGTACATTTTGAGGCACTGCATAACCTGCCAAGTGACCAAAAATCTTCATCATCATCTTGTAGCCCACTAAGAAAGAGTCTCACTTCCTATTAAGTACAACACTGACATTCTTCTGTGGAAGACTGCACTGTACTCTGGCCTGCAATAAGTGTATGGAGCACAGACTGCACCAGTTACCATAGAGAAACTGAAACTGAAGGTGTTTTAGATTTGGATAGCCACTAATTTAGTTTCTGTAGAGCTGACTGAAATTCCTATAGTCATTCGAGCACAGCCCTGGCTGGCCAAGAACATGGAATATGTTATTCCCAACTGGGAAATGTGCAACTGGTTAAAGGAGACTTCAAAGGCTCTCAAAACTCAGAGGAGGAGGGGAAAGGAATTCTGTGGTTGGCAGCCACTGAAGCTTCTTAAGAAATGGTTGGACAGGCTCCAACACCAGCTTAGCGAGGGTGTCAACGAAGTCCAGAATTAACAGGATGAGATGGAGATCAGGGTTGGCTCTGAAGGTAGCTCTGTGATTTACAGAGGATTCCTTTTCATCTTGGGTTTCCTAATGTAAATGGAAAGTCATTGACCAGAATCCTTTTCATCACAGCCCAGATTGTATTCCTCTTTCTTGAGTAAAGCTATCAAGACAGGAGGCCTAGAAGAGTGATATGCACTGCTGCTTTATTTTGAAGAGTGGAAGGAAAGAAAGGATTTGGGTGTACATAGCTTGGGAGGCTTCTTCAATGCATGGTCTTTAAAAAAGCACTGATTTGAAACCTCTCTTGCATTTTCTCCCAACATTTCTCGTAACTTTTACATTCATTTCTGCCCTGGTGTCTACTGATACACTAAGCTGTAGCTGCTGGAGAGGGCATATAACCAGGCCATCAGTAAAGAAGAATGGATAGAAGTCTAATCAAGGAGTGATCCTGTTCTTCTACTGGATACTGTCACCCGATAGCTACTATGGAAAATATTTTAGGTAGATCTCAGAACCCCCAGAGTAAGAGATTCTTTCCACCAGAACCTCTCCTTGATTCTTATACCATCATTACATTCACCTGTCATTGCATCCCCAATGGTTACTGAATAACACCCCCAACAATTCTACCCCTGCACTAGGATCGAGCTTAAAAAATTGAAACAAAAAAGAACAGATCTTTGTTCCATAGCATGAAGAACCCAGTTCCTAACAAAGGAATCCTATTAATTGGATGCTTTATTAGCCCTTTTAGCCACAGCATCCCAAAGGGATTGTGTGTTTAGTTCATGATCTACCATACCGGTAAGTCCTTTACAAAGTAAAGAAACCTGTGACAATATTCAGAATTATTGACACTATGCTTATATGTACCATGTGTGTGTTTCGATAGTGTTCTATTACAATCTGAGATAAAGCTCTATCTTCTATAAAATTTGTCCTGACAGCTCAAATAAGAATATTGCTCATATAATTTTTAACAGTAAGTACTTTAAGAATTACACAAACACCTGCGCTATGATTTTTCAATGGATCTTGAAATACTCACTAGGTTATTTAACTTTCTAGTGACTGCATTAAAATCTCTTTAAAGGCTTTTGTTTTTAGAGGGAAGAAATGTCTGAGTGTGGGTCTTTCACACACCAAAATCAGGTGAAAAATGTTTTCGTGAAAACCACAAAAATATGCAGAGAAGTTCAGAAGCTGGTATAATACCTTAAACGATTAGTTTAAATTAACTAGATTCCAAAGAGATGGTGTTGAAATTGGTTTTGCAGAGAGCGCTATTTACCACTGATGTTACTGCTGCTACTGCTCCTTTCTTCTTTTCTTACCAGCGAGTTGCCAATTCGCACAATACTGAAAGCATTCGCTCATTAGTGATAAGCAGCTTAATGATGGAAGCACAATAGTACCAGCAGCAATAACATACTGCTATAAAGATAAGATATAGACTTTAAAAAGTAAAATTGGCCAGAAAGTGGTGATCTGAAGCTCAGCAACAGTAACCGTGCGTAATGTATCTATCCAGTCGTTCTAAGCCCACTGATTTGCTCTGTGGAAGCATAATAGATGCAATGCTTAGGAGAGGATGAGACTATTATTTAAATAAGAATATATCAATCAATCTTAAAATTATGCTAAATAACTGCTAAAATGAAAAACGCCACACACTTACTCTGAGCCCGTTTTGGGTGCTGTGGGTTGTTTAATAAGGGAGCAAACTGTGGACTACTGGAAAGGTATGCAACACACACACAAAATGCAGGACTTTTCATAGTAGCTGGAAGTTGAATAAATGTCATCTTAATCACACTTGGTTCAACTATAGATATCAGCTTGTGAATGTTCATAAAACCAATTTCACTTCTACTCACGATTTATATGGTCCATGTAATAAATTCCGATCTGTTGATCATAAACAGTTTCCCAGCCTAAAGGAAGTTCATCGCCAACACAGTCAGCAAATGTTAATGGCTTTGTAATCCTGTAAAAATATAAATAATGAAAATAAACTCAAAAGATGCAGTTTACTATGCAATTAATGCTATTTAGTATGTGCTTTGACTAAATCAAACCTCTGATTTGAGCAACATTAAATAGTTACGACACTTGCAATGGTATGCAATAGTAATTTTAAGTACATGAAAACTGAAATGTACAAAGAAAATGAACATTTAATTTAGAAAGTATGCTGACAGCTACTCCCAAAACAGGTGAGACAGCTTCTCCCTTCAAGTTCTGTGTTTAACTATTTAATTATGATGGCATGCAGTCCTGCCAGTTTTCTCTCTTCTCTCCCCCCCGTACTGCAGTAACAATGTGAGAACAGAGCTGGAATTCACTGCTGTTCACATTTATTGGAAACTTTATAGCATCCAAGTTCTTAGACTGTCAAAGCAGTACAATTTGCTATCCATAGCAGCTCAAATGTTAAAAAAAAAGGATCTTTTGCAACTGCCAACACACAAATGTTCATGAAATTCTATTATCTTAGACCAACATAAATTACCCTGCTCTGCCCAGAAAAAGGAAATAGACAATCACTATAGGTTTGTGAAGCATTCTGTTATTGCTAGAATGAAGGATATACACAAGTATCAGCAGCAACATTACTAACCGAATATTTTGATCATCATACTACTTCTGCAGCAACTGCTTGACAAACTAATAGTAATAAAATACACAGAAGTGATAACATTCAATAGAGTACTGGTAAATAGTCATTTTTCCTACTATTCACTGAACCAGAGCTTCTCAACCTTTTTCTTTCTACCACCACACACACGAGCGCGCGCGCTATAAAACTCCATGGTCCAGTTGTGCCACAACCGTTTTTCTGCATATAAAAGCCAGGGGTGACATTAAGGGGCAGCAGACAGGGCAATTGCCTGGGCCCCCACGCCACAGGGGGCACCGCAAAGCTAAGTTGCTTCAGCCCTGGATGGTGGGGCTCGGGGCTGCAGTCCAGTGCGGTGGGGCTTTAGCTTTCTGCCCTGAGCCCTAATTCTAATACCAGCCATGCTTGGCGGCCCCCGGGTATGCCTACACTACGAAATTAGGTCGATTTAATATAAGTCGATTTTTTAGAAAACGATTTGATACAGTCGATTGTGTGTGTCCCCACTTAAGACCATTAAGTCGGCGGAGTGCGTCCACAGTACCGAGGCTAGTGTCGACTTTTGGAGCACTGCACTGTAGGTAGCTATCCCACAGTTCCCGCAGTCTCTGCCACCCATTGGAATACTGGGTTGAGCTCCCAATGCCTAATGGGGCAAAAACATTGTCGCAGTCGGTTAGCAAAGACAGTTTGCAGCCATATTGTACTGTCTGCTGCTGTCTCCTGGTTCCTCCTGGCCAGCCTCATTGAGGTCAGTCAGGGGCTCCTGGGCAGATATGGGTGCTCCTGGCTGGCTCGGTGAGGTCAGTCGGGGGCACCTGGACATAAATGGGAGTGACTCCAGGTCATTCCCTTCTTTAAGTTTCGTCTAATGGAGATTCAGTCATGCCCGGAATATCAGGCAAGCCTACCAAAGAACCAGACAGGCAAACGGCCGCTCCGGGTCAGAACCCCAGACATCCCGCTTCTATGATGAGCTGCATGCCATTCTAGGGGGTGCCCCTACAACTACCCCACCCCTGTGCTTCCCTCCTCCCCCATCCCTCCCGGGCTACCTTGGCAGTTATCCCCCCATTTGTGTGATGCATTAATAAAGAATGCATGAATTTGAAACAATGACTTTATTGCCTCTGCAAACGGAGATCAAAAGGGGAGAGGAGGGCAGTTGGCTTACAGGGAAGTAGAGTGAACCAAGGAGGCGGGTTTTCATCAAGAGAAAAACAGAACTTTCACATCGTAGCCTGGCCAGTCATGAAACTGGTTTTCAAAGCTTCTCTGATGTGCAGCGCGCCCTGCTGCGCTCTTCTAACCGCCCTGATGTCTGGCTGTGCTTAATCATTTCGACTTTTAGAACAGAGTTCGGATAGCATAGATTTGTCTCCCCATACAGGAATCAGATCCAGTACCTCCCATGCGGTCCATGCTGGAGCTCTTTTGCGATTCTGGGACTCCTTGTTCACCTGTGCTGATGAGCTCTGCATGGTCACCTGTGCTGATCAGCTCTCCAGGAAATGAAGTTCAAAAGTTCACAGGGCTTTTCCTGTCTACCTGGCCAGTGCATCTGAGTTGAGAGTGCTGTCCAGAGCGGTCACAATGGAGCACTCTGGGATAGCTCCTGGAGGCCAATACCGTTGAATTGCGCCCACACTACCCCAAATTCAACCCAGCAGGGTCGATTTCAGCAGTTGGGGAGGAGTACAGAAATTGATTTTAAGAGCCCTTTAAGTCGACAAAAATGGCTTCGTCGTGTGGACAAGTGCAGGTTTAAATCTATCTAATGCTGCTAAATTTGACCTAAACTCATAGTGTGGACCAGGACCCCTGAAACCTGTTCGTGGCCCTTGATTGAGTACCACTGCATCTTTGGATTCAACATTTGTATTGCTCTGGAACATCAAAACTACCAAGAATTTAAGAAAACCAATACAAAGGCAAAAGTAACCCAGACAGAACCAAGGGTGTAGATTTTTATCCAGTTCACTTCCCACAGCATCATTCCAGCAGTTGCTGAAACCCTCACATAATGTATTCCCTAATAGTTTCTAAATGGCTCAAATAAAAAAATGTAACTAGCTATGTAATCAACTCAGTCACAAAAGAAAAGTTAATTTTATAAAGATAAACATTAACTAAATATTAACAATACAAACATTAGTTAAATATAAACAATAGAAATATAAACAATTCCAATATAATATAATACAAGTGATGCATATCATCACATACTGCATAAAATCAGCTTCCAAATTTGTGAACAAATGTGCAATATCTGATTACAGTCTCCTATAAAAGATCAGAATTTGGACAACATTCATAAAATGCATACATTTTATGGCCAGCAGGAATCCTAATGATCATCAGTCTGACCTTCCATATAACACAGATCATTGAACTTCCTCCAGTAGTTCCTGCAAAAACTCTCATCTTTTAAAAAAGACATCCTTCTCAGGGCTGGTCCACACTAACCCCGCAGTTCGAACTAAGATACGCAACGTGAATAATGTAGCTGAAGTCGAAACATCTTAATTCGAACTACAAGGTACTTACCGCGGGTCCACACGCGGCAGGCAGGCTCCCCCGTCGACTCCGCGTACTCCTCTCGCAGAGCAGGAGTACCGGTGTCGACGGCGAGCACTTCTGGGATCGATTTAATCTATTTAATTTATTTAATCTATTTATAACTGACCTCGGAACCGATTGCAGGAGTGGGCTGATAAAGTTTGCGGATGATACGAAGGTGGGAGGCGTTGTAAATTCGGAGGAGGATAGGGATATCCTGCAGGGAGACTTGAACGAGCTTGTGAATTGGAGTATCAGGAATAGGATGAAATTTAATAGTAAAAAGTGTAAGGTGATGCATTTGGGGATGACTAATAAAAATTTTAGTTACAAGATGGGGACGCATTGGTTAGAAGTAACGGAAGAGGAGAAGGACCTAGGGGTCCTAGTAGACCGCAGGATGACTATGAGTCGACAATGCGACGTGGCGGTGAAAAAAGCCAATGCTGTCTTGGGATGCATTAGGCGAGGTATATCTAGTAGGGATAAGGAGGTCCTGCTTCCGTTGTACAAGGCGCTGGTGAGACCTCATTTGGAGTACTGTGTGCAGTTCTGGTCTCCCATGTTTAAAAAAGATGAACTCAAACTGGAACGGGTGCAGAGAAGGGCCACTAGGATGATCAGAGGAATGGAAAACCTGTCGTATGAAAAGAGACTAGAGGAGCTTGGGTTGTTTAGTCTGACAAAGCGAAGGCTGAGGGGGGATATGATTGCTATCTTTAAATATATTAGAGGGATTAATACGAGGGAGGGAGAAGAATTATTCCAGCTTAGTACTAATGTGGATACGAGAACGAATGGATATAAACTGGCCGTGGGGAGGTTCAGGCTTGAAATTAGACAAAGGTTTCTGACCGTCAGAGGGGTGAAATATTGGAACGGCCTTCCGAGGGAAACGGTGGGGGCGACGGACCTGTCTGGTTTTAAGATTAAGTTAGATAAATTTATGGAGGGAATGGTTTAATGGTAAAACATAGTAGTCAAGGAAAACCAAGAAATGGTAGGTAAATTGTATAATGGCTGACAGGGGTCAGGCTGGAGACTCTTGCCTATATGCTCGGGGTCTTACTGATCGCCATATTTGGGGTCGGGAAGGAATTTTCCTCCAGGGCAGATTGGCTGAGCCTCTGGAGGTTTTTCGCCTTCCTCCGCAGCATAGGGCAGGGATCTCTAGCAGGAGGGTTTCTGCCGATTGAAGTCACCTAAAACAGGATTGGGGACTTCAACAGCAGAGTCCAGGGAAGGGGTAGGGACGGTTTTATGGCCTGCAGCATGCAGGGGGTCAGACCAGATGATCATAATGGTCCCTTCTGACCTTAAAGTCTATGAGTCTATGAGTCTATGATTTATCGCGTCTAGACAAGACGCGATAAATTGATCCCAGAAGATTGATTACTTACCGCCGAACCCAGAGGTAAGTATAGACGTACCCTCAGTTTAAAGACTTCAGGTGACAGAGAATTTACAACATCCACTGGTGAGTTGTTCCAATGGCTCATTACTCTCAATGATTAAAAATGTGAGCCTTATTTATTGTTCCAATTTAGTTAACTTCAACTTTGAAAAGTTCAATACTGAATCTTTTTAAGCCCTTGTATGCTAGATTTAAAAGCCCTGAAGTATCAGATATATTCTTCCAGTGTTGATACAAACTTACTAACCTGTCTCAATCTTCGCTTCATGAAACAATCTATTTAGCTTATTAAGTCCCTCACTGAAAGATGTATTCTCCAGACCTCAAACCAGTCTTGGCTCTTTTTCATACCCTCTTCAATTTTTCAGGATCGTCTTTGAAGTACTGACACCAAAATTGGCCAGAACATTCCTGTAGTGGTCTCACCAAAGCCATGTATAAAAGTAATATCAATTCAATATTCCTATGTTCCTTTGAGCATCCAAAGTGATCTTTATCCCTCTTAGCCATAGCATCACACTGGCAGCTCATGTTTGTTTCATTATCTAGCATGACTGCCTATGTTCTTTTCAGAATAAAGGAACTAGACTTATTGCTAACTGTCTCCAAAGCAGCCTGCAAGACATTGCTTATCTTTTTACATAAAAACAGTGAAATCTTTCATAATTTCCAAAACCTTTAGGCCTGATGTCAACTTGACAAATACAAATGGGAAAATATAATGACTCTATATTAGTGTGTGGGTCTCTCTCCTCAAACCCTCTCTCAACTTAAAAAAAAAAAAAAAAAAGTATTTTCCACACTTTTATAGCAGCACTCTGCATTATACAATACTTCTATGCGAAAGTGTTCCATTCATTTTCAAAATGCAGGGAATATAATACTTTCCCATCATGTTTACAAACACGATAGACTAATTTGGACAATATTCAAAACAATATTAAGAAAATCCTAGTTTGTTCTCCTAGTTATCATATACTTGTGGTCTAGATGTTTCCCAGAGACACTGATTATTTCTTCTAAGTAACAGGTAATGACACGCACACAAAAAAATGCCAAAAGTTTTGGTTTAGTACCAAACAAGATTTTGGTTTGAAGGAGATAGGAGACTTATGACTGATCCAATGAAAAAAGCCACTGCATATTTAAATTTATTGAACACAAAATAAAGTAATGAAGAAAGATTTCAAAAGAGGATTCATTTTCTAACCAAGAAGGGGTGCACAGCAAGCACACGTAGAATGTTCTTAAATTACACCCAACGTCACTACAGATGCAAGAGGAACACTTTTTCTTGCTCAGACTCGTTCATTGATGTCACATGCAGAAGGCATGGAAAGTGTGCCACTCAAAACTATCTACATACTTATAAGACTCTCATAATAGCATCTGAAAGTTAAAAGGTTTTGTCTGTACTAACACTTTTCTCACCTTTGGTCTTGAACCAGTGCATCTGCGTCGTCAGTGGTAACCTTGGTGGAAGCGCTAGCAAAGAGAGCATGAAAAGCCTCTGCCGTTTCTACGCTAGCACTTTCACCATCACTACCACAGGTGGTACAGCACCAGTGGGGAACTAACACTGGGATAGATCACAAAAAGTCCATACATAGGCACATGCATGCAAACTGAAAAATGATATTTATCTATCTCACGGGATTATTTTAAGCATTTTTAAATGCATGCTTTAAAACTGTGAATTACTATGTAAGTGCAAGACAGTAATTCATAGTCACAATCTTATACACCTCTACCTCGATATAACGTGACCCGATATAACACAAATTTGGATATAACGCGGTAAAGCAGTGCTCTGGGAGGGTGGGGCTGCGCACTCTGTCAGACCAAAGCAAGTTCGATATAACGTGGTTTCACCTATAACGCGGTAAGATTTTTTTGGCTCCCGAGGACAGCGTTATATAGGGGTAGAGGAGTAGAATCATGCTGTTTTGAATGTGCCTAGTACAAGAGTTAGTGAACCGTATGATCAGTGCAAACATGTCCTTTTGTTTTTAAAGATAAAAATGTTAAATTAGGTTTGATAAATTTTTGCAGGTGTCACGGAGTATTGGGGGACTCAGGGCCCTGCACCCCCGGCTTCCTGCGATTCACCATGACTCTCAGCCAGCCAGTAAAGCAGAAGGTTTATTTGGATGACAGGAATACCGTCCAAGACAGGTCTCGCAGGCACAGACAACAGGGACCCTCTCAGTTAGGTCCATCTTGGGGTCCCCGGCCATCCCAGCCCAGTCCCCCTTGGGGGGTCAGAGCCATCTCTGCCTCCCAGCCATCTCTCCAGCCTGCTTCCAGCACTCTGCCTTCAGCGACCCCTCCCACAGCCTTTTCAGTTTCCCGGGCTAAGGAGTCGCCTCGCCTTCAACCCCTTCCTGGGTTCTCATGTTACACACTCAGGTATGCGCCCTCGGGCAGATCCCATCCTGCAATGCAGACTATCCCAGCACACTCCCCTGTCAGCATTCACAGACCACAGTGAGAACAGGCCCAGTTCGTCACAGCAGGTTAAAAAATATTTTCAACAAGCTGCTAAAATGAATGTTATGATAACATTACAAGGTATTGTACACAACACTTACCCAACAAGAAATCCAAACAATTGAAAACAAAAATAAGAAGTTTCATGAATTTTAGAAGCTACAGAAATAAATTTAGACTAAGTGATTAGAGTTTACTAATGCTGCCTGATATGAGATTTAAAACCTAGTAAAATAAGGGAGGAATTTTACAGATTAGAGCTATTGTTAGTTACACTCTAACAATCAGAGTATTGTTACAGTGAAATGATCTCCAGCACTTCATATACAGTACACCTACATTAACATTTTCCATTACTGACAACTTCTATGTATGCTACTTCATGTAGAACTGTCCATTTGAACCAAAAGCTGTAGTCACTGAGAAGAAGCTTTATTGTAGAACAGAGTAAGTGTTCTCCCAATACTTTATCTAGTAGTTATTTAGGCAAAATACTCCCAAATTAGTTCTAATTTCTCTGGACTTCAGTTACAATATTAAAAATACAAGTGAAGGTATAGCAATTGATTTACCTCTGATGATTTTGTTCTAGAGACACCATGTTTACAATTACTCAAGATAGTCTAGACATTGGTTCCTACCTAAATTGCCACATTATCAACAAGATTTTCTTTGCGATGAGTAGTGAGGCATGCTTGCCCATTGCACATACACATCCCTTATTCATAAGCAAAACCTACACATGCAGTATTCTACCTTCGCATGCCATAAGAACCTTAATCCACAATCCGTAATGATCCCACCTCTCTCACATAAACTTCTAGAATATAAACAATATTAACTTTCCATGAACAGATGGAGCAAGAGTGAACAATGAAGAAAGGGAATTAAATAGATGTAACAGGTTTTATACCATTTTCACAAAAACCTGTTTAAACTGTAGAACAATAGTTTGTGTATCTAAGGTTTCCTTTGGATCTGTTAAGAATTCATGCTAGCATTCTAAAAAGAAAAAATGGAAATGGAAACCATGATCACACAGTCAACAACTCAGTTATTTAAGTAAAGTTTTTACTAAGGAATTGTCTCTATTCAAAGTTGTACACATTTAATTTTAATTCAGTTTAAATCTGATTTCTTTAAACCAGTGCACAACAGAGTGGGCATTCTTCATTTGATTTAAACCAGATTTGTATTAATGTATCTTATTGATTCCTTATTTAATTAAATCAAAATAAGCAAGGTTTAAATCAGATTAAGGTGTTTGCACAGGTCTAACTAATCAGGTTTAAAGTTACAACTTTAGCTAAACTGGTGTAACTTTGAATAAAGACAAAGCCTAGAAAAATCGTTTTTCTGCTAGGCAAATTACCAGCTCCCATAGTAATAAAACATAAATTGTAGAACAGTAACATAGAAACAGATACAGCTGTAGCAGGTCAGCCAAAAAATACATTGGGAATACTACTGAAATTAAACGTCCTCTGGAAGTATCACACCCCTTTCTCTGATTAATTCAAATGCTAAAAAAAATGGGAGAGGTCTCCTTTCCTGTTTCTATAAAAGGAATTGTACATGGAATGAGTACATCTGTAAAAGCACTTTAAATCAGCAAATTTAGGAGCTAGGCAGCAACAGAACAAGAGCACTCACTTTTCCCAAAAAAAGAATTCAATAGGTTCTTGTCTGAAGTCACAAGTGAAAATGACTTTGGTTGTCTTATTCTATTCCCCCATCTGTTCACAGTATAAAACCAAACATAATATAGCACAATTGGCTATCTCTGCATAGGAAAACACTAGTACTTGAAGAACAGGGGTAACTGAAAGACAGATATGCTGAAAGAACTATTGGATGAAACTTTCACAGATTCAGAGAGCTTAAGGCCAAAAGGGACCATTAGATCATTTATTCCTGTTTATCACAGGCCATTACATTTCACCCATTTCCTCTGTACTCAGCCAAATAATTTGTTTAGCTACAACATATCTTCCAGAAAGACATCTAAGTAGTGATTAGAGATGGAGAATCCACCGCTTCCCTTGGTATTTTTTTGGCAATGATTAATCACCCTCACTGTTAAAAATGTGTGGCTTGTTTCTAATTTGAATTTGTCTGCCTTCAGCTTCCAGCCACTGGTTCTTGTTATCCCTTTTTTCCCCACTAGTTTAAAAAATTTGTACAGTCCCTGACTGTTCTACTTGGATCAAACCAATGGTATTCCATCCTTCACATTGATGAGAACAAAATTCACTCCCATTGCAAGGAAAAGCCAACTAAATAATGCCTGTTGTAAACAATCTGAGAACTGTTTAGTGCTCACGAAGAGAGAAAGACTCCATTGTGGCCCCCTTGACTCAAGTCCTCTAACATTCTGCAATGAGCACATGAAAAAGTACTTGGTATGTTCCATGTAAACTTTTATTAAAGACCACCAGATTAAATTTCAAACCAGCGACATGGTGAGATCACTCCACAATGGCTTCTTCTGTCTCTCTTATCTGTGGTGTACAAGCTAAAAAGTTAAATTTTAAAATGGTACATTTTTATATAAAAAGGTTTTGGTCTCTTAACTAGAGATCATACTTCACACAGTAGACAACAAACTGCCACAACAGTATCTTTGCCATTATTCATACCATGATTCAAATCAAGATAAAGCTGTTTCCTCAGCTCTCTGATTTAACTTTACCTTTTCCAAAAGTAATAGCAATCTTCTGACATCACAGCCATTTTTGGCTATGTAACCCTTCAAAAGCTTAAATTTTGAAGCACATTAGAAAGTGTCTGGAATCTGAATCCCATGGATTTAAACAGACAAAAATCTTGTTTTGGGGGATTTTTTCCCACCTAAATTGTTTTAAGTAAAAACTTTTTTTTTTTTTTTAAAGACAGTCTTGTATGCACATGCAATAAAGCAGATGAAAATATTCCTATAATGCCTAGCTTTATTAAATATTTACTCTGCCAATTTAAAAGCCAAATTATAAGAACAGTCCAATTACAAGATACGAGGCTTGACATGAACATGGGACAGTGTTGCCACCTGATTAGATTCTGATTGAATCAGAAGGGATTGCTTCCCATCCCCGTTTTATTTGTTTAGTTTACATCATCATCTGTTGTGGATGCAGAAGAGGCACTCCTTTGGATAATGTAAACGCTTCCAAATATAGTCCAACATCTTTGTAAACTAGTTCCCAAAAAAAGTATCAGCTCAGGAGGGAAATCATACTATTTTAGGTGAATACGCAACCTTTTGGCCCAAACTTTAACACCCTTTATAATAGAATCCTGTTTTTTGTTTTAAAAAGGTGGAAATCTCCTCTTGGGATAAAAACAACACAACACAAAAAACTCAAAGGACCTTTTATAATAAGAAAACCTTTATGGATGCATAACAAGTGACAACTACATGCCCCTCCTGCCCCTGCTCCTTCAAAGAGGGCTGAAAACAGTTTGGTTGTTAGTACAGACACCTGGTACAAACCAATTTGAGTTACTTCCAACACCCTGTTCAGAAACTGAGCTAGACCAGGGGTGGCCGACCTGAGCCTGAGAAGGAGCCAGAATTTACCAATGTACACTGCCAAAGAGCCACAGTAATACATCAGCAGCCCCCCATCAGCTCCCCCGCTCCCAGCACCTCCCGCCCACCGGCAGCCCAGCAGATCAGCACCTCCATCTCCCTCCCTGCACCTCCCAATCAGCTGTTTCGTGGTGTGCAGGAAGCTCAGAGGGGGAGGGGAAGAGTGAGGGCACAGTAGGCTCAGGGGAAGGGGTGGAGTTAGGGCAGAGCCAGGGGTTGAGCAGTGAGCGCCCCCCAGCACATTGGAAAGTTGGCGCCTGTAGTTCCAGATCCGGAGTTGGTGCCTATACAAGGAGCCACATATTAAACTTCTGAAGAGCTGCATGTGGCTCCAGAGCCACAAGTTGCCCACCCTGAGCTAGACCACTGGAGAACAAGACGCTGGAACATGTTAGGTGAGATTTTCATACTGCTATGGCAACTTTACAGCCAGTAGCTATGTCTTGTCAACATAGTGCTGTCTACACAGAGGATTAAGTCAGTATAACTATGTCAATCAGGGGTGTAGATTTTTCACACCCCTGAGTGACGTAGTTAGACCTATATAGGTATGTAGTATAGACCTGGCCTCAATCTAACAGGGATTTAAGATGGCTTTGACCAGTCAATGTGGACTAGGCAAAAAGCTTGTTAAAATTTATTTCTAGTAGAGACAAGGCGACAGGATGTTGAATGAGGGTTTGCAATTTGACACAAGAAAACGCTATTCATTATCTTATCCTTATTCATTCTGATAGGGCTAATGCTGGTCCACTCACAAAGTGAAGGTACTGTTTTAAACACCATACTGGCAGATGCTAGGGAGAAAAGGGATGAGAAGTGCAGAGGGTGAAATGAGGAGGAAAGCACATATCTAAACTGTTTTTGTCTGATGTCTAACTTCTGTCCTAATGTTTGTTTGCCTTTCATACTATATGTAATTTCTAACCACTTTAATAAGTTTATGCTTGCACATTAGCCTGGTATTTTAGCAACTATTTTTCACAGAAAATACACAGTTAGGAAAGGGAAATGTTGAAGAGGGCTTTTTTTTGTTGTTTCACAAAGCCATTCACAGGAAAAGCTGTTTACAGCTTTTTTAGTCACATTCCAATCTTGAAGAAGCTATAATGACTTCCTTCACCTTTGTAGCTACAGGCTGGCTAGGAATACATTCCAAGGCCTGCAGGAGCTTCTTTGAAGAAAGCCAGTCTGTGACCACTGAACTGTTCAGCTATATCCCTCCTGCAGCCCTAAGCCTCACAGCTCCTCCAAACAGACTAATCCAAAGAGATCAAACACACTCTCCTTAGAGATGCCACCTCCCTCCCAGAAGGACAGTACAGTATTGAACAAATAATAAATGCACTGCCCTGGTCCTGAAAGAATGTGCTTTTTCAGCAATATTTCTTTTTAAAAATATAGACTTTTTTTTTTTAAAAAAAAAGCTGGGACACCTTTAGCAATGTGGCAGCAAACAAGAGGACACTCATTTCTGTATGTAAAAATCTGTAACAAATTACATCATAAGCAATTAACCCTATATTACGGTACTTTTGAATATTATCACATTGTCCAGCTTACATAAAGCATCCCATTCTACTAACAAAATTCAGAACATGTTAAATGTTCTACTGCTGGGGGAATTCTGTGCCACTGTGCAAGTGCAGAATTAATGTCCCCCCACAGATTCCCCCCCCCCGTACAATAATTGATTCTGACGGAGAGGCAAAGAGAAGTTGCAATTACACGTTTTGCCCACAAGGGGCTGATATGGCACCGGAAGAGAGGGCAGGTGGCTTATGGGATGGAGCAGCCAGTCACAGACAGGAAGGGGGCAGAGGCTGCCTTTCTCACAGCGCCCTGCCCGTGGGACTAGGTGAGGAGGCACTGGATATGTGGGGATGGACAGATAGGGCACGGGGGTTTCTGAGGGGTGTCACAGAGACTGGGGTTCAGAAAAGCTAGTGGTAGTGGACAGACTGGGGTGGGGGCACAGGAGATAGTGGGGTGACAACACTGAGCCAGGAGCTGAATGGGAGTGGGGGTGCAGGGCCACATGAGGACAGGGAGAGGGGGGATGCAGGGACACATGGCGACAGGGGCAGCTATGACTGGCTGAATGCGGAGCTGGGGTTCAGGGATACATGCAGACAAAAGCAGCTACACCTGGCTGAATGAGGATGCAAGGACACAAGGAGAAATGGGGATGCGGGGCACATGGGGACAGCAGCAGACATCGGTGCCGGCTCAGTGGGTGCTCCGGGGAAAAAATGGTGAGTGCTGAGCACCCACCGGCAGCCCCTGTATCAGCACTTCTCCCCCTCCCCCCAGCCCGCTGGCAGGCCCCGCTGATCAGCACCTCCCCCTTCCTCTGTGCACCTCCTGTCCACTGCAGACAGCTGTTTCACGGCGTGCAGGAGCCAGGCGGTAAAGGGGGAGGAGCAAAGACACGGCGGGCTCGGGAGGGGGGAGGTGGAAGAGGTTGGGAAGAGGTGGGGCAGAGTAGAGCAGGGGCAGGACAGGGCAGGGTGTGGCATTGAGGGAAGGGGTGGCGTGGGTGCGTGGCCTGGGGCAGAGCCTGTGGGGGCAAATGTGAAGGCGGCACCTGTGGAGGCAAATGTGCTTGACTGAATGGGAGACGCTAGGGGGCAGCCAAGGTCTGCATGCAGGAGGCTCCCCAATTCCCTAACAATCCTTCCCCCTCGCACCCCCACAAAAAACCTGTTCTATTCTTTCCCGCTACACCCAGCAATCCTCCAAGATTCTCTCCCAGGCACCTTCCCAACAATACTTCCTTATTCGCTCAGCTCCTCCATTACCCCGATTCCCCCAAGCCTTTGCACTGCTTCTAAAGGATACAGGAAATACGTTTCTGTATTGCAGTTTAAATGAATTATTACTCACAGTTCTGTATTAATATACCTAGTAAGGAATCTATTTGTCAAAAAAAATTTACTGAATCTTTTTTGTCTGTATTTTTACAGGCATACTTGCTGACAGGTATTTTGAAATAAATTACCAAAATAATTGAAACTGACATGATTATATTGTGTTATTTTGACAAATAAAATATGCAGAATTTTAAAATATTGTGCACAGACTTTTTAATTTGTTGGTGCAGAACTTCCCTAGAAATAATATTCAAATCATAGAAGATGGTTAGCATTTTAATATTCCAACCTTTTTTTAAAGCCCACCTTCGCTACTTAGAAATATGCGTAGCTCAAAGTAATATAGGCTATAAATACACATTTAAAAAAAAAAAGATAAAACCTGAAGGTAAAGTCTTCTTCCCTCACATAAAAGTGCACATTTGTGTATGAGTGCCTGACTGGCTAATTGGATTTCACTCTTGGAGAACGGCATCTCAAATATAACCTTAATTTCTGAAATAAAATAATTTGGTACACATCAGCTCAGGCCCTTGCGGTCATAAATCCACAACATAAATGACCACACAGAAATTGGCACAAATGAAGCTCAGTGCTCAGGACAGTGTTAGCACAGAAACTTTCAGAATGCAATATATCCTAGCTTGAGGTCACTGGGAGGAAAATACAGAAAGACTCATACTACAAGAACCTGCACTGTGCTCAGCAACTATGCAACGTTCAATGCCAGTTGCCTTAGTTCTTTTCTTTATATATACATAAAATCTTACAGTAATTATATAATCTTATAGTAATTAATGATATTGTGATTTTTTATCATATTTTAAATGACAACTTGCATTCAAAGCAGCCTCTCACAATGGATTCCCCCCCCCCCCTCAGAAATAAAACATTACTTCAGAGTGAGAAAAAAGAGTATTAATTCAAAGGTCAGTTATTTCTATGGTCCTCTAGTGCTTCCTGCACTTTGTGGAAGATACACCCAAACTTAAAAAAATGGAACATAAGCAGGTTACATTGTATCATTATTCCAATGGTGTTACAGTGGCATAAAACAGAAGTAGCACAGTGATGAATCAGGCTCATTGTGCTTAAAAAACAATGGAAGAGAACTGCTTTCCACTGACTACCAGGTCTATAATATTTTTTAGCCAAAGTGTCTTATTTGTCTCTAACAGCATGAACTGCAAGTTGTTCTGTATTTTTAAACCCTTGCATCTGCTTAGGACAAATTACAGGATTAAGGCAAAGAACAGACTGCAGGACTGGGAATTTACTGCCTAGTATTATCAGGATCAGCAAATCATTTCATATTATTTAATTTAGCAACTGTTACAAAATACATAAAAAGTAGAAAGTCGTTTGATAAACATCACTTATAATGGTATATAAATGAAGAAAAACATTCCCATTTTTCTTGAATGTCACTGGAAATGGTCATTATATTAAATTAATAGGTCAGGAATATTCTGTTCTGACTTCTGAAAATTCACTAGAATGATTTTGATTCACACAGTTTTATAGGATCTTGAGCCTTTTGTTATATTGCTTGTGTTATAGGATCTTGAGCCTTGTGTTATATGGCATACTGCATCAATTCAGAGATCACGGAGACAACAGGCCATACAACCCCTTTACATTTTCTTAAGTGTCAGTGATAATCAGCCAAACAGGAAAGAACCTCACCCATGCACTGGAATTTGAGAGATGCATTAAATATGCTCAGTGTATCCTCTGATATCTCACATAAGCCAAATGCCTAGGAAAGAGATGAGTACAGATAACTATGAAATACTGAAATCTCTATTATGCAGCTCCTTCTATGCCACAAATAATCAATCTGAATAGGATAGCCCCTATGTCTGCATACACCAAGGGGGTAGAATCACTTCAGGACAGCAGCTGTATGTTGAATTGGGGCTGGACTGAACTGTAAAACCCATAACAAAACAATCCTGTACATTAGCAAAATAAGAAGAAATAACAGTAGTTCGTAGTCTCAATCTTGAGACTCTGTATACCTAAAATTATGGTTGAACTAACAAAAAAATTGGAAGACTCCACCCTCTGACTTTTTCTTTACTATCATCAAGTAAACCTATGAGCAACGATAGTTATATATTGTTTTTTCTTCACAATCAAATTCAGAAAAGAAGGCAAGGCTTAGAGAATGTTGTTTTATTCCATTACGCCTTAAAAACTGTACTCTCTACTCATAACTCTCCCATGTAAACAATATATCTGGCAGCAAAAGAACTCCTGAAATACATCATGAAAACTAGAACTAATCTTCCAAGCAACCGCCACAGTTTAAATGGCAGCTCTGATCCACAAGCAAAATCAGGGTAAAGGTGTACAGAAGAAAGTGTGTCTGCCAAGTACTATGCTATCTGACCAAAAGGACTGAAACACTTGCTCTAAAATCCATACCCAGGATAAAGATCAACTACAAAGCAAAAAGTTTGCTGTTGTTTCTATATTTACTGCTCCTACATAACTGCCTTAAATTTTTATCTCATGTGTCTTTATTTCCCTGTCTTTTTGTGTGGTTGTGTGTATTTAAAAGTGTTTATGGATACAACAAAGTATAGAATTGTAATAAGTCTTCTGGCTTGTTACTGGACACTGTTATCTTTCCCCAGTTCAACATCCAACCAGCAGAAGGCTCCATAATCCCTCCAATTCAGGAAAAGAAAGTCACATTCAACTCCCCATGAAACAGGGTTGGCAGAAAGCCAAAGTCTGAGAGAGGCAGTGTACCTAAGAACATAAAAACGGCCATACTGGGTCAGACCAAAGGTCCATCTAGCCTAGTTTCCGGTCTTCCAACAATGGCCAATGCCAGGTGCCCCAGAGGGAATGAACAGAACAGGTAATCATCAAGTGATCCATCCCCTGTCACTCATTCCCAGCTTCTGGCAAACAGACTAGGGACACCATCCTTGTCCATCCTAGCTAATAGCCATTGATGGACCTATCCTCCATAAACTTATCTAGTTCTTTTCTGAATCCTGTTATAGACCTGACCTTCACAACATCTTCTGGCAAGGAGTTCCACATCTTGACTGTGCATTGTGTCAGCTGTGTGACTGTGCGTCCCAGTGTAGCCTGGGAGCTGACTGCAGAGGGAAGGCTTGATCTGGGACTGGGAAGTGGAGAGCCAGACAGACTCGGCCTATTGCTGACAGACGGCCAACAAGAAAGAATACAGGACAGCATGCTACAGGCAGAACAATGGTGTGGAGGAGTTGAGACTCTTACTTATACACCACTGTACAGGACTGTCATTAGGTGATAGGTTAGGAACTCTTGGTTTGATCTTTTCTGTTATAACAAAAGCAATTGTACCTATGGTGTTTGCACCTCTATTTTGCCAGCCCTAGTAAAGCATTCTTGTGTTACTCAGAATCTGTGAACGTTTCTGGGAGCCTCCCAAGCACTACTGTCTGAAGAGCCAAAGGCTGTGTCTACACTGGCAAGTGAATGACAAAACTTTTGTCATTCAGAGGTGTTAAAAAAAAACCCCACACACACACCCTGAAAGACAAATGTTTTGTCAAGGAAAAGCACTGGTGCGAACAGCGCTTTGTCGGCAGGAGCGCTCTCCTGCCGACAAAGCTACCGTTGCTCGTTGGGAGTATAAGTTTTTTGTTGATGGGAGAGCTCTCTCCTGTCGACATAAAGCAGCTATACTGTGCGACTTTTAGTGAAACGGCTGTAGTTGCACAGCTGTGCCACTGAAAGCTACACAGTGCAGACAAAGTCAAAAACAGTGAGTGCTTACAATGTTTACAGTCAAGCTCATGGTACACAGAAAAGGCTACCAAATATCGAGAGGAGAAGTATACCACCACACGCACAGCGGGGTTGGTTACAGTATTATTCTTATAAATACTTTTTTGTGCAATTTCATTGTAAATGCAAAAAATTACTAGTTGACCAAACGCTAAATACTAGCTATGAGTCCAATAATGAAAAATTACATAGCAGGCCCCAATCAAAAGGCCAGACTGATACACTATGAAATTTTGAATAGGGGGTTGGAATCTGAACTTGTCAACTCAGGTGCATCACTAAAAAACTAACGTGTGCAAAATCCTGTAACTGTTAGCTGTGCTTTAAGTCAAATCATATTTATAGCAATTCTTTAGAGGAATGGAAAAATTTATTTAAGATACAAATAGATTAAAAACTTTTGTTATTGTAAAGATTCAATATTAATACCATATTCAAAATAGTAGGCTAAACTACATTATACTTGCACACACTTGCATATTCACATGCAAGTAAGTGAAAGTCACAAATTAAACAAACCGGCATATATGTATAGCTCTGTTATTCATCGCAATTCATGAAACTGGTTCATTTACAATGTTGTTCCAGCAGCTCTGCAGATTTGCCTTCCCCAGGATTGTTTCTCAAAGGATAATTCATTAACACCTTATTTTCTATTGTGAAAGTATCAGCATTCTTTATGAGCTGTTCTATTTGAGAACCTACTATGAAAAGTGGTGGAGACATAACTGCTTTGTCTGGACACGAGGATGAGATGGGTATTTAAGGGGTAGCTTCTTTATCCACCCTAGCATCCTGTTCCTCAGACATCTCCTGTGGGGGGAGCTCGGTGGGGAGGAAAGGACTGAACAACCCTAATCTCTCTCTGAGACAGTACCAGTGGTCTGGAGAATTGCTGCCCAGGGATCCCAGTGTGGCCATTGGGGACTCCTATACAGGTGTAGGGATGACATATGGAGTTGGTTCTACCACCCTAGATGACCATTGTGATCTTCCCTATGACTGTCAAAGAATGGGTTTCTGACAGGATATGTAGGGAAACCCTGGACTGAAATAGTGACCAACTGGATTCTCCTCAACATTGTCCAACGGAGAAACCCCTCATAGAAAAAGATAGAGTCCTGTGGTAGTGGGGGACAATATCAGTCTGAGGATTAAGATCTCTGTACCAAAAGATGTTCGGTACTCATGAGGAGCGGGGATTTTAGCTCCTCTGTTATGGACAGACCCCTCATATATCTAAACTCTTGCAGTACAAAGTAGAGAACTGGCACTGACACGGTAGCCTAGGACACAGTAGCCAAAGTTGACAGTACTAACGATGGTGGTTACGCTCACCCTCTTTGTTCCTGGTAGAGGGTACTGAAGCCCTGTCAGAGTCATGTCTCTCTCGCAATCTCAGGGACCTTCCCACTCCGCCAGTACCAGAGGAGTCCTTCTACTCAAGAATATCATGCCGAGAAGTTGAAGCTTCTGAGATAATAGATCTTGCATGGGACTTGGGCCTTTTTTGCTGCAGGTCCCTTCAGTTAACAGTCCGTACTCCCCTTTTTGGGAACTCTCCAATGACCCCCCCCTTCTTTTTAGAGAAGCCTGCACTATGTGGAAGAGCCACTGAATCTGTCTGGAGAGAAGATATATGTGTGGGGGTCTCCTGATCTGACTCAGATACTGGTCAAAGTGAGCACTCCATCATTAACAGTGTGAGCTGAATCCCCCTGTTCTTCCTTGCCCTTGACTTGAGGAATAGGCAGAAACTGCAATTCTGGGAGACACAACACTCTCCCAAACAATGCACACACTTAGAGTGGCCATCACTCACAGGTATAGCCTGTCAGCAGAAAAGGCAATGTTTGAAGCCTGATGAGCCAGGCATGCCATGCCAGGAAGACAAGGCTCCCCAAGGAAAAAGAGAGAAGAAAAAACTAACGTACAAAAAAACCTTAGCCTCTCAATACTAAGTAACGATAACTATTACTGACAACTAATTATACTAACAAAACTTAACTATCAGAAGAACACGAAATAGCTGAGGCATGTTCAAGGCAGACATGCTAGGGTTCTCTCTCTCTCTCTCAGGCCGAGATAATAGAGAAGGAACTGAGGACAGTTCATCCTGTATACCCTCAGTGTCCAGCATAAGAAGGCATAGGGCCGAACAAGCACTGCCAGCAGAAACTTCTACGATGAAGAGCTTGAGAGGCGCATGCACACCTGAAGTGGAAAATCCTTAGGGTCACTAAGTTTATCAGCATTCCTCTTACAGGCAGCCAGATCAAGAAGTTGTGCTATGACTCCATATACCAGAAAAATGGAAAAGGACAGAGATGATGAGATTTTTGATCAGCATTCTTTCATAAATGATGCTGTGAAATACTTTTGTGAAAGGATTTTATAACAAGGTTCAAAATCACTTTGGCCATATGTCAACTGATAAAATTGAAATATCCTTGGAAAAGAGACTGGACTGACTGCGCATGAGAGGGTGAAGATGTACAGTGCTTTTGACTAGAGGCTTGCACTAGAGCAGTGGTCTCCAAAGTGGGGTGCGCAAAAGGATTCTTAGGGATGCGTGGCAGTAGGAGCACTTTTTTTCTTTGTCAGGTGGGAGTCTGAGTGGGTTGGGGGGTGGGGGGGGGAGACATGCTTCGGCAATTCAGGCGGGAGTCCGAGCGGCTTTTTGTTGTTGTTGTTGCTTCGGCAAAAATGGTAGAGCCGGCGCGGCAGGGGGTGTGTGCTCAAAATTTTTTTACTGATAGGGGTGCGCGATCAAAAAAGTTTAGAGACCACTGCACTAGAGATATACAGCTATAACCTGCTGTGGTCTACAACTGGTATCAATATAAGAAATGCCTTTTCTATGCTGGAAGAATACATCATGTTAGAAAAACTATTAACTGACACACAGTAACAGGATGTTAAACAGGAATTAGCATCTAGTGTAATAATCTGGGACAAGTCATATTTAAAAATGTAATAGCTAGTTGTGGCTAGATCTTAAAGTCTCCCTGGAGATGAAGTCAAATAAGATTAGAAACAGACCTCAGTCATTTTTAAATGCACCCGGGGTTCTCCCATCAGCATAGGTAATCCACCTCCCCAAGAGGTGGCAACTAGGTGGATGGAAGAATTCTTCTGTTGACCTAGTGCTGTCTACACTGGGGGTTAGGTCATCTTAACTATTCACTCGGGGTGTGGATTTTTCACCCCACTGAGCAGTGCAGCTGGAATGACCTAACTTTTTAGTGTAGACCAGGCCTAAGAAAGAAATTCAGGGGCTTAGGGCTCGTCTACACAGCTAGTCACTGTGCAGCAAACCACAGTGTAACTCTACAACATACCAGTTTGCCACAGAAACTTCTGGTGTGGATACTGGTACAGCACCCTGGAAGTCCCAGAGTGTAGTTTGGCATACTACACTTTCAGGTACTAATAAGCCAAAGCACAGGCCGGAAATTTCAATGCGCTACAGCAGTATCCATTCCAGAAGTTGATGCAGCAAGCTGGTGTGCTGCAGATTCACATCCCAGCTGCTGCACAGTAACTTGCCCTTAATATTTTATTGATAAAGCCCTGTTCCTGCAGAAAGCTTATGACTGGGAGTGTTCACATTAATTTCAATAAAACTATTCCCAACAGTAAGTGCTACTTCCAGTCGTAAGTGTTCACTCTAAGACTTCCCGGTAAAGTACTCTTATCCAGTCTGAGTCTTATGGAAGAGAAAGCTTATTTTTAAAAAGTTACAGAACCAAGTTATGAAAGGTTATAAAATGAAATCAAGGAGCTAACAATGGGAGGAAAAAGTAAATTCATTTAAACTAAGCAGAAAACAACAATGGTTGAAAAATGTATGCTCAGGAGGACATTCTTTTCAAATTTCATCACAGAGTGATTTGTAAGTGGTGCCAAAAATACATGCATGCCAGGGCTTCACACTCATCCTAATTAAAAACAAATTTAGCATGAAAAATATAAAATAAAAAATTGAAAACAAATACACCGCACTCAGATAATTCTCTGGTTAAAAGTAATATTAAAATCTCAAGCTAGGAGTGTCTCACTCATCTCTTAGAGCCTCTAATCTCAGATCAAGGGTAGTCAACAGGCGGAATGTGGGCCAAATCTGGACCACCGGATGCTTTTGAACGGATCCTGAATTTTTTTTATTTACTTATCATCATCATTATTGTTGTTATTGTTTTATTATTTTCTCTGGAGTCTGGACCTTAACTATACATTGACCAAGAAATTTGGACCTTGACAAAAAATAATCGACTACCCTTATCATAGAGCCTCAAAGATTTCATTCTTATTCTCTTTTTTAGCTAATGTATTTATACAGATTACTTGAAATATCACTTACTGCTGTACTCCAAAAACAAGAGTACAAACCCATCATACCCTCAATATGCAGAACAGGTTCCTCTCACAGTAAGTTCATAAATGTAATAGTCTCTCATTGAAATTACAATAAGTAAAAGTAACGTAAAAAAGTGATATACAATTTGTTTTAGAACTCAATAGTCATCTAGATATTTTAAAACAAAAGAAAAAAAAACTTCAACATATTTTCTGCAGCATGGGCACATTTTCTTTTCCATATCACCACAGTCTTTCCCCTGACCTCAAAGGGGCATGTAATTGCCCGATTTGTGTTTATCCCTTTATGGAATGTCAATTTTTACTTCAAGTAGTTGATATTACTTGCAAATTATGTTTTATTTTATGTATTTAAAATCTCTAGGTACACTACAAAATACATACAAATATTATTATAAAGCTTCATAAAACAGGTCTCCCAGATGTGGACTACCCCTGCAAATCTTAAAAGATACAACAAGGGCCTCTCACAAACCCTAAGCAGCTTTCCCATCTTATCAGCCAGCATTCTCTTCCACTCATCCTCCTAGTTCTCAGAAAACTTAGCGCTTGTTTTTCAGTTCTTCAGTACCTCCCAATAAATGTGTGTAGTCCCTATACATATATGCCTATAAAGCTCCTACATGCTCCTAAATATCAAACATGCATATAACCATGCTGCATTTACAGTGATTACTACTTTAGGTTTAGTTATCAAGCTTAATAGTCATCATATATTTTTCAGAGGTAACAATAATGGTAACAAACTTTATAATCTTAAATGCTGCCAGTAGTTTCACAATACTTTATATTTAAATTTAAAGAAAGCTATTGCAATTTAGTCCTTTAGAGAAAGTAATGAAACAATTGCTCATAACTTCACTCTTATGTGGAGTAGAGTCACAGAATTAAAAATGTTCTGTGAAAATGTTCCATTCAGGAATGCTGACCAAACAAGGCATTTTTAATGAACAAAGACCAGTGGGAAAATATGAACTTGCTTTAGGTAACAGAAACACTGAAGTGGAACCTACATAACTATGGTATATTAAAGAAATAGATCTATTAGGATAAAATGCATTTTCTGTGTACCAAACTAAATACAAATAGTTATACAGTGATGAAGCCCTTTACATGAGTAAAACGGTACTAACAGAAGTTATAAAATATATTAAGAGTATAAAATTCCAGTGCACTCAAAAAGCAAAAGAAAAACAATCAGCTAAAACAACACAGCTATTTAACATTTGCTTTGCACCGCAGCCAACTCTATCTGATAAAATAGCAGAGTGCTCTTAAAATAAAATAATTGTGAAAGGATTAGACGAGGGGTCAGCAACCTTTCAGAAGTGGTGTGCTGAGTCTTCATTTATTCACTCCAATTTAAGGTTTCACGTGCCAGTAATACATTTTAACGTTTTTAGAAGGTTTCTTTCTATAAGTCTATAACATAACTATACTATTGTTGTATGTAAAGTAAATAAGGTTTTTAAAATGTTTAAGAAGCTTCATTTAAAATTAAATTAAAATGCAGAACACCCCAGACCAGTGGCCAGGACCCAGACAGCATGACTGCCACTGAAAATCAGCTCACATGCCGCCTTCAGCACACGTGCCATAGGTTGCCTACCCCTGGATTAGACACATAAAAATAATAAAATGAGTTTGCAAAAATAACCATTTAATAAGTTTCCAAAAAGCAGTGCAAATTTTAAATATAGCATCTCTTGTTGCTCTAGGAATTTACAACAGGACTACTGTATAAACTGAAGACACACTGTGCTCTTGACTGCAAAATTACATGCTACTGCACATCTACAAGTAATGAACACCAGCATCCAGCAGCTAGAGAACAGAAGGCAAATGCTGCTGGTGAGAAAACCAGTTCACCACAGGACAAGAGACAAATCCTGTCACTTCTATCAATGAAGAGGGAACTTACACAGGTAACATACTAATTGAAGCTCTGTTAATCAAATCCTTCAACACTAGATAAGGGTCCTCCTCTTTTCCTCAAAAAACAAATATGATTAAGAAAGTTAAAAATAGATATTTCCGTTTCCTAAGATTATTTCCCTTTAATTCCAATGCTCTGAGAAAGTTTCTGGTTTGTCAACTTCCCATGTTTGTGTTCGAAAAGGAGGCGTGTTAAAGCCATACTTCCATGTATAACAACTCAAGCTAATTTTATATGCTTTGTATTATTATTAATAAATGGCATCTTATTAGCATTTCTTTCCACGTTCTGCAGCTCTCTTAGAAGGTCTGGCATAGGAGCAATTTTAATTACAAAATCACCTCTTCACCCCCACCCCCCCCCAAAATCTGTTAGGTGTTCTTCAATGCTGGCTTATTTTTGTACTTTTAAGCATTCCTTTGCGGTCCGGGGAAGCATATGTGAAGGTCATTTCCACTATTGATACACAGACTTTGATTCCCTGTGATGTCTAAGCAGCACTCAGAGCAGGGCCGGAGCAACCTATTAGGCGACCTAGGCGGTCACCTAGGGTGCTAGCATTTGGGGGGCGGCATTTTCTTTGGCGGCGACCGCAGCGGCCGGATCTTCGGCCGCCCCAGTCGTTGGCGGCATTTAGGCGGAGGGAGCTGGGGCAGGGGGACGCAGGGAGGGCCACCTGCAGCAAGTAAGGGGAGGGACGGCACGCAGGGGAACTTCCCGCCCCAGCTCACTTCTGCTCCGCCTCCTCCCCTGAGCACGCCGCCCTGCTCCGTTTCTCTCCCTCCCAGGCTTCCGGCACCAAACAGCTGATTGGTGCTGCAAGCCTGGGAGGCGGGAGAAGTTGAGCAGCAACGGCGTGCTCAGGGAGGAGGTGGAGCAGAGGTGAGCAGGGGTGGGGAGCTGCCGCACGGCTCCCCAGGCCGGGGGGGTGGGGAGCTGCCGCGGGGGGTCGCCTCAGGCCGGGGGGAGGGCGCCTCAGGATGGGGGGGGGAGCGGGGAGCTGCTGCAGGGCTTGGGGAGGGGGAAGAGCGCATGGTGGAAGTTTCGCCTAGGGTGCAAAACATCCTTGCACCGGCCCTGACTCAGAGCAGAATGGGAGGTTGTGGAGAGCCAGTTGCAGCTCTCTCACTCTCAACCACAGAGTCCTGGAGTAAGTTAGAGCCGAGGTGTGTGGGGGAATGGTATATCGGCACAAAAAGGGAGGGGTGGTAGGAGCAGGAGATGGGTAAGAGCAAAGGGAGGGCACAGGGTGAGGATAGGAAAGAGGGGGACAGAAAGCCTTGGGGAAGGGGGACAGGACAGAGTGATAGGCACTAGAGAACACTGCCCTACAAATTGAATTGAACCTGAGTCCTCAGTCTCCACATTCCTCGGCTCTCAGCAAATAATTCTGAAACCCACTGAAAACGTGTGTGTCTCTTCCCCCTTTCAAGTGACTGATTCACAGAGAATAACAGCTTGCTACTGCCGTCAGTTATTCCACTAACTCAAGTGGTAGAGGTCTGTGCTCTAGGTCTAAAGATCTAGATCCTGCTGTGGCATGGGTTCCGTGGAAAAAGCCTATGTGATCATGTAATTAAAGACTACATCTCCCACTTCACCCCTTGGTCGGGGCAAGAGCTACATTTTAATATAGCATAAGAAATAAGAAAATTATAGTCAAAGATGTCAGGCCCATATTTAGGGGTTGTTGTTTTTGTTTGCTTAACTTTCTTACGCCTGCTTAAAAAAAAAATGGTAATCATCAATCTAGCATATGTCAGTAGTATTATAACCCCCAGTTAGTGTGTATGCTCAATAGGGAAAGCAGGGGGAGGAAGGAAACAGACTTCTGTTTCCAAGGAGGCTAGTACTTACAAACGAAACAGCCAAGTACATGGATTGGACAGATTTATTTTGAAAGGCAGAGTGGCTAAGTTCAGGAGACTGGGGTCTGCCATATTAGAGAGCTCAGTTCAATTCCCAGCTCTGCTAGAAGCGACCTGATGTTTTTTTCAGTTTTACAATGTAGATAATATGATTGCCTGACTCAGAGGGAGGGACACAAAGCCTTGCTCAATAACTATTCTGTGCACTTCAAAACCCTTAACAGTCAATAGAAGAGTCAAGAGTTGAACTAGTCTCGTTGCTCCCAGCTCAGTGCACCTTCTACTAGGCTACAAAATATTTTCTGTGAGTCTGTCCCTCTTGGCTTGTCTACACCATCGGCCAGATCGACGTTTAGTCTGCAGAAGAGAAGAATGAGGGGGGATTTGATAGCTGCTTTCAACTACGTGAAAGGGGGTTCCAAAGAGGATGGATGTAGACTGTTCTCAGTGGTACTTGATGACAGAACAAGGAGTAATGGTCTCAAGTTGCAGTGGGGGGAGGTTTAGGTTGGATATTAGGAAAAAGTTTTTCACTAGGAGGGTGGTGAAGCACTGGAATGGGTTACCTAGGGAGGTGGTGGAATCTCCATCCTTAGAGGTTTTTAAGGTCAGACTTGACAAAGCCCTGGCTGGGATGATTTAGTTGGGGATTGGTCTTGCTTTGAGCAGGGGGTTGGACTAGATGATCTCCTGAGGTCCCTTCCAACCCTGATATTCTATTATTCGAATGGGGTTATGATTCTTGCCGACCTACTGTCCCTGTACACTGCTTGAGTTCTGTTATTTTTATAAACATTGAGATATTTATTAAATAAATTTTGAAGCCTCCCAACACAGTTTAGTTGAAAGGGCAGCACTCCCTCTTCCCTCTGTGCTCACTCCACAACCTAATGATTGTCTGAAGGGCAGAGGGCTTTTCTGTTATGCTGACCCTTTCCCACCACCTTGCTACTGCCAAATAGGTGGCTCTCCTCGACTATCCCCTTCTCCCCCCCCCCCCCCCATTTTTCAGGTTCTGTTTTCCCATAAACACAAACTGCCCACATATGCTGCTTATAGCTTTCCCAGGTACCTGCAGATTTAATCCACAGATTCTTGTTCACAGGGTTTTAAATAACATTACTGAAACTCACCAGCATTTTATGAATTTCCCTCTGGCACTGCTTGAGATAGCTGAAGTAGTAACACAGGCACTGGAGTCGTGTCTGCAGACTCAAGAAGACAGCAGTGCATTGGTACCTGTGTGTGTACCCAGCTCATGATGGTATTTGAAAGTCTGATCCTGCATCATTAAGGTCCATGAGAGTTCTCCAAAAGACTGCCACTGAGTTCAATGAGAGCTGAATTGGGCCACTACTGACAAACCAAATCATCATATTATAAGCCTGCGTGTGATTTAGTTTCTTCCCTCCTTCCCCAAGAGAATTGTTCCCTGTTCCCCTCATCCCCCATTCAAGGTTATTTTTGGATCCATAAGGATTAGAAACTGGGTAGCTAACAATGCTTAACCACCATTCAATAAAACTGAATTTCACTGCATCCAATCCTCCTCCATATGTTGTCTGTACAGATTATAAACCCCTTGAGTCAAGGAGCTTCACTTCACACCTGTCTGTATACACCAGTGGTCTCCAACCTTTTTATGCACAAGATCACTTTTTGAATTTAAAATCAATCCAAAATCTACCCCACCCTTCTCCTAGGTCCTGCCCCTGCTCACTCCTGCCCCTGCTCACTCCATCCCCACTCCGTCGCTCGCTCTCCCCCCACACACTCACTTTCACTGGGCTGGGGCAGGGAGTTGAGTGTGGGAGGGGGTGCAGGCTGTGGGCTGGAGCCGAGGGGTTCGGACTGCAGGAGGGAGCTCCGGGCTGGGGCAGGAGGTTGGGGTGAAGGGTGCAGACTCAGGGCAGGGGGTTGGAGTGCAGACTTAGGGCAGGGGGTTGGGGTGCGGGGTCTGGGAGGGAGTTTGAGTGCAGGAGGGGGCTTTGGGCTGGGGCAGGGGGTTGGAGTGCAGGAGAGGGTGAGGGGAGCAAGCTCTAGGAGGGAGTTTGGGTGTGGAGTGCGGGTTCCGAACAGTGGGTTGTCGTGCGGAAGGGTTGTGGGGTCTGGGGAGTTTGTGTGCAGGAGAGGGCTCTGGGCTGGGGTGCAGGGGGGGTGAGGTGTAGGCTCCAGCTGGGAGGCGCTTACTACAGGCGGCTGCTGGTTGGTGGCGCAGCGGGGCTAAGGCAGGCTCCCTGCCTGCCCTGGGCCCACACCATTCCCGGAAGCAGCTGGCATGTCTCCGCAGCCCCTGCAGGGGGGCAGGCAGCTCCACACGCTGCCACTGCCCCCACCCCAGCGCAGACTCCACAGCTCCCATTGGCCAGGAACTGCGGCCAATGGGAGCTGCGGGGCAGCGCTTGTGGGAACGGACAGCACACGGAGACCTGCTGTCCCCAGCCAGCCGCAAGCGCTGCCCCCACAACTCCCATTGGCCACAGTTCCCAGCCAATGAGAGCTGCGGAGTCATCACTGGCAGGTGGAGGCAGAGGCAGCAGCAGCTCGCAGAGCCACCTCCCACCCCCCTTCCTCCCACAGGGGCCGCGGAGACATGCCAGCAGCTTCCGGGAGCAGCATGGGGTCAGAGCAGGCAGGGAGCCTGCCTTAGACCTGCTGCGCTGCCGTACTTTTAGCAGACGGAGATCACGATCAACTAGCAGAGGCTCCAAGATTAATGAATCTATCACAATCTACCAGTTGATGACCACTGGTATACATAGTCAGTGTTCTAGAAACTGGAACTGAAACTTTTTAATGGAAGATGAAATTCTGCAGAAATCAATGGCTTAGCCCGCCCCTCCTCTCCATTCCCACTCATCAGACAAGGCCTCTTACCAGTGCGGTGCAGATGTCTTAAGCCTTGTATTAAATTATTTTTATGGAGGCTATTAAATGTTTTCTCCCATGTAAGTAGCAATTATATTACACTGATTTTATAGCTATCAGTCAACACACTTCTGAGTGTAATACTGATCTTCACTCCTTTTTGGCAAGTATACAGCCTAGTAATACAAAGAAATACACTTGAATATAGACTAATGTGCAAGCAGTTGTGTCACCATCGGTCTGCACAACATGTCACTTCTTGAGGTGGCATCAGTGATGCCATGCAGTCTTGAAATGTAAAGTATCATGAAACAGGCCAAATTCCCATTGACTAAATTGTCTGCATGTCTCAAAACTCTACCAAACTCAGAAAAGAAGTACTATTCAACATTTACTGTGGCTCAGAAAATTAAAAAGAATGTCAACAACTGAATTAGGAGCTAGGAAGAGTTCACAGTGAAAAATCTGCCAAGCAGGGTTAATTTAGAACTCTTAAAAAGGATAAAATATAATTTGTTGTTCACTGTGCCAAAACAATTTTATGCAAAAGTCAGGAGGAAAAGTACACAGTTTTTAAGTATATGAAATATTTTTAAAAGCTACTGCATATAGTTAAATTAACTTTAGAAGGAGACAATTGTTACACAAATGCCATTCCTGTGCAGAAATTGCTTTCATGTTTATCAGGTCCCTAAGTATTAAAAAAGATAGTAAATAGGAATAAGATTATCTAGCAGAAATTAGCATCTATCAGAATCTTATTCTGAAAAAAATAAAATAGTTCCAGGCATTCTTTACAGCTGCTTTTTTTTCCTCTCTCTTTTTCGTGTGTGTGTGTGGGGGGGGAGGGGACCTCCTCAAAATCCACAACAATGAAAACTTTATCTTTAGTAAACTGTATGGCACATGTTGCACTTTCTACTCAAGCTCACCACATTCTTCCCTGGTCTTGAACATATACTGTTTTAATTTCCGCTAACAACAATGTCCAAAACAAAAAGATCATAAAAAAAAAATATTCCCAAACACATGCACCTTGACCTTTAAGGTCATTTATACTCTTGCATCTTTTCACATTAATGGCAAATGCAACTACATTCCTTTGCTCTTCTTATTCATATGATTTCATACTGACACAAATTTTGATTGTGTATTAGAAACAAACCATTTTTTTAAACTGTCAGGATACTATTTTACCAATGCAGGCTTCTATCTCTTTTCTTCAGTGCAGTCTCTTTTTCGTTTGTCAATCAGAAAAATGACTCCAGCTTTCCAAACTCTTTGAAGCCCACTATTACATTGGGGTGATCAGTTCCATCAACTCACATGCTTACAGCACTTCAAAGCTCCTGGCTTCAAAGTTAGTTCAGAAATGCTTTAATGACTGTTCTCCACTATACAGTGAATTCATTTGCATTGTAGTGGTGTTTATTCATTAATGTGTGTTAGAGATTGTTCACACGTCCACTTAACGAGTGCTGGTGTACGAATACACACACATGATAAAGTACCGTATTTCCTACCTTTTAAAAAATTAAAATAAAAAAGTAGAGGTTTCAATTAATCACAGTTAACTCAAGCGATTAAGTCAAAACAAATTAACTTGATTTAAAAAATTAATCGCGATTAATCCCAGTTTTAATCGCACTGGTAAACAATAATAGAATACCAATTGAAATGTATTATAAATATTTTTGGATGTTTCAAGTATATAGATTTCAATTACAACACAGAATAGAAAATATATAGTGCTCACTTTATATTATTTTTTATTACAAATATTTGCACTTTAAAAAAGAAACAAAAGAAATAGTATTTTTCAATTCACCTCATACACGTATTGTAGTGCAATCTCTATAGCGAAAGTGCAACTCACAAATGTAGAATTTTGCTTACATAACTGCAGTCAAAACAAAACAATGTAAAACATTAGAGCCTACAAGTCCACTCAGTCCTACTTCTTGTTCAGCCAATCGCTAAGACAAACAAGTTTGTTTACACAGCTCTGCAACACCAGAACTCCAATAAAAAGAGAGTTGTTGTGCAATTTAAATAGAAGGCTACTTCATTTTACATATAACTACCGATAAATAAAAACATTACATAAATTAAGTTGAAATCAAGCCAGTGCAGTCAAGAAGCTTACATAGAAAATGTAAATGTTTCCTTTCAGTTCCGGAGACAATATTTGTAAGTGCAAAACAGTATGCTTAAAGTAAAGTCTCTACCATAAAGTTCTAAATCTGAAACATAATTTGAAGAGTCACTAATATTGCATATTTCTTATGATTGCTGTTTTAGGCAAGGAAGTGGTCAAGAATAAATTTGCATTTAGTGGACTGGGTACTAAAAGCTGGCAAAAGGCAAAAAGTATATAGAACACAAACATATACGTGAAAAACAGTAACATTTTCTATGTAACTCCTGCCACACGATTATTTCAGAATTCTCTTAATAGAACCAAATGTCAAATCCAACCCAATACTCTGCCATGCACCTCCTACCTTGTCCTAGACATTCACGTGCAAGTTACCGAAATATTTTCCCTTCCAAAGCTATTTTCTTTAAAAATACATTAAATATTTCCTTTATAAATCCACAAGTCCTATTGAAGTGAGTATTTGCTGGGTGGAACAGAGCTAGATGCTGAGCTAGAAATACTGTAACAGCTGAGTATTTTAACTGGTAACACTCTTGTAGTGACATGTCTGTGTGTGGTATCAGCTATGGAATCCATATCTTTAAACATCTGAAATATCATGGCTTGCAAATTTAATTCACTTAGTGTGCATGCGGTATTGTTACATACATATTTACACACACACACAAAAATACATGATTATGTGTTAGAAAGTTTGTCTCATCAGGAGTTTACAATAGTCACATTATTCATGGGTGGCAAAGCTATGAGCAAGTTAGGTAGGTCAGTCCAAAAAAGTGCAGATAAACCATCACAATACACCATCATATATTTTGTATATGCCATATATGGTATAGAAAACTACTTTAACCATTTTTTTAGATTTTAAAACAAGCTAAAACTGTATTTGTTACCAAGTGCCTAAAGGCCTATATTACCTGAAAATAAATTTATCACATAACTTTCCACATATCTTGGGACCAGAACACATGTACATATATTAGTAATGTTATGATAAGGAAATTGGTTTAAGTATACCAGAATTACACACATTAAAAGAAGAACAGGAGTACTTGTGGCACTCATTAAAACAACACATTAAAAGATGCTACATTTATTTATGCATCTAAGATAGATTTTTTTCTTTATTGTTTTAAAACAAATATAGGTTGACACAATTAAAGACCATCCTAATGTTTATTCAAGGCAATCACCAGGGGTGCAGGAGAGCAAAGCATCTTCTATCCACAATTTTGGCATTTCCTGACACCCGAATGCTTCATTTTACAACGTTAATACAAAGTTAAAGTAGTTTTATTGCATTTAATATAGTTACAAGGGAAGGCAAAAAAACAATTGCTGGTAACACTGAATTTCATGCCCCAATAAGCAGGTAAAGTACTTTTAAAAATAGCTGTCCTGATTAAAAACAGCCTGTCATGGAGAATCAAAGAAATATAAATTTGGAGACCTGACAGTTCATACAATTGTGTTTATTTGCTTTCATAAATATTTAAGAAACAACCTATGGTATTTGATATTACTGAGTCCATTGTAGTAAAAGCCCTCTCCTCATGATATAAGCAAATACAATCAATTCTCCTTATTTGTTATACTTCTCCTCAACATTCAAGGCTAATCTAGCTTTAGGTCAGGAAAAAGACTGGGGTCTATCATTTTAAACAAACCATTGTAGTAAAATGTGAACAGGAAATTCCAAACTATGCTACTCAAAAAACAATGATTTAAAAAAACTCTAAACTTACAAAGCATAAAGAACCCATAAATGTACCACAGTAAATGGGAACAAAAGAAAAAAGTGTGTAATTACCTCTGTCATTTTTCTTTTTTTTCCTCATTGGGGTAAGGGCTTTTTATGGGTTTGCTGAGAGAGAAACATTCATATTGGGGCGGGGGGGAGAAGAGGGGGGAGGGAGAGCCAACAACATATACAGCTCTGTCTGATACCTTGGAAATAGGCAGCCTGTGGGAGTTAGAGAGGCATGCCATTCATTCTTCACCATATAAATGCCTTCTTAGAGCCTCATCTGAGCAGCAGTTTCACTTGGATCTTGAGGCACAGGTCTGACTTGTTTTTCAAATAAGAGAGCTAATTTTTATACTCAAATATATTCTTTAAACATGCTTGCTAACATATAGACATTTATATAAAGCCTAACCAAAACACAGGGTCAAGGATCTAACCAAAATCTTCCCTATTAGAATCACACACCTATGAGGTACTCAATTTTTTTCAAGAACTTGGTCTTACAAAAATGATGCATGCCATATTTACTACTCTTAGATTACACAAAAAAGGTATATTCTTAACTTGAGTTAGCTAACCTGAGGTACAATCAAAGTCGGGGGGGGGGGGAGAGGGGGACGCGCACACACATGCATGCAGGCATACACCTTTATCTTAGTGAAGACACAGCCTACTACAGAAATTGAGATATTACCACTGCTATTGAGTTTTCCGACTGCAATACCAAAACAGGTACCACAGATCAAATACAAGGCTAACAGGAAAACATATTTTTCCAGATATAAAACATGATCATCTTACCATCCGCTCAATACATGACCTACAAATTTACAAAACGCACATTCTGAAGGACTCATCTACAGAAAGGAGGGAGAGGAGAGACCTTTCCATGACACGGACACATTTTCCATTGTTCTTTTTCATGGCAGAGATCTGGATATTTTTAAAATACAATTAAATGTTTCTGAAGTTCATTAACTTCTTTCCCTTAAACAGAGGCATAAGATTCCCTTTTCATACATCTATAAAGTTTATATATATATTTTCACACACACACTCTCTGTACTTCCCTAAGATTTACCAGTTGACTTCAGAAAGTATAAACCAAATATTTGAACAAAATATTTGTTTTAAAGAAATCTGGGAAATGGTTACATGTGCAAAATCTAAAAAAATACAGACATTTTCATGTATTAATAAACATGATACATGTAGCAAAAATGTCAGCGATTTATTATGGCAAAGTTGTAATGACAGAATGGTTCAGAGATTTTATAAAAGCAGAATACAGACTGCTGAAACTTCTTAACCAAAATATTAAATCAAGCCACATTAGAAAAAAACCACACATAGCATTCTCCTTTAGTTTATACTGACAAGCTAATCAAGTATCTAAAGGGGGAAGCAACAGAGGGCTTTGACAAATGAGATTAAAACTTAGGTCACTAGTCTAAAATCATACCAGGCAAGTGGTAACCAAAAGTCGTTACAATCTAACAGCTATTTGGTAGCCTATGTGAAATAACATGGAAGCCTGAGCTAGTATGCAAAGGACAGAGGCCAAGGAAACAGAAACTACCAGTACAATCGCTTCTACATGTCATCAGAGAGAGAGAGAGAAAGCAGGGACAGTTTGGTGTTTGTGGAGACTGGTTATTTAGCTAGAAGAACTCAAATAAATATGAAGAAATCAGGGTGACATTTCATAGGAGAATATTTCCAGATCTTTTCTGCAAGTTCTTCTAAACCAGAGGTGGGCAAACTACGGCCCACGGGCCACATCCGGCCAGTGGGACCCTCCTGCCCAGCCCCTGAGCTCCTTCCCTGGGAGGCTAGTCTCCGGCCCCTCTCCTGCTGTTCCCCCTCCCCCGCAGCCTCAGCTCGCTCCGCCGCCGCGATGCTCTGGGTGGCGGGCCTGTATGGTCCTGGAGCAGCTCTGTGCTGCGCGGTGGCGTGGCTGGCTCTAGCCGGGCGATGCGGCTACCCATCCTGGTGCTCTGGGCGGCGCGGCTGTAGCGCCACCAGCCATGGGTGCTACAAGCAGCGCGGTAATGGGGACAGGGAGCAGTGGGGGTTGGATAGAGGGCAGGGGAGTTCGGGGTGGTGGTCAGGGGTTAGGGGTGTGGATAGGGTTTGGGGCGGTCAGAGGGCAGGGAGGTTGAATGGGGGCAGGGGTTCCCGGGGGCAGTCAGGAAGGAGGGGGGGTTGGATGGGGCAGCAGAAGGCAGTCAGGGGACAGGGAGAAGGGGTGGTTCGATGGGGCATGGGTCCCAGGGGGCAGTCAGGAATGCAAGCAGGGGTTGTATGGGGTGGCAGGGGGCAGTCAGGGGCAGGGGTTCCGGGGGCTGTCAGGGGATGGGGGGGGGGGGGGGGGGGGGGGGGGGGGTCCCCGCGGGGCGCCGGGGGGCCAGAAGCAGGGGGGGTCGGATAGGGGGCAGGGCCAGGCCACATGCCACGCCTGACTGTTTGGGGAAGCACAGCCTCCCCTAACTGGCCCTCCATACAATTTCAGAAACCTAATGCAACCCTCAGGCCAAAAAGTTTGCCCGCCCCTGTTCTAAACTAATGACACTGAAGATTCAATTGTTCAATGAGGAGTTATTGTACAAAATACAGAGAGTAAATTCAAACATTTAAATGTAAAACAGAGAGATTTTAATGCTATTTAAAGCACAAATATCAAGGCAACCTCAATCCTGGAGGCGCTACTTGCACTTCTGCAGTAAACACGCAATGAGCCTTTCAAACTTCTTACGTAAATTTTGCCCTGATGGTGAAAACAAGGAGTGCAATTCAGAATGATTGTCAACATGCCTGTCACAAAACAGAATACATAACTTTTAAAACTGGCAACACTTAAGTTTAGCCTTTCACCCTATATAATGTCTCGATTATATTTACATATTTGAATTGTATTTCCATGTTTGACTTAGTCTAAGATCTTTGAGGCAGGAACTCTGTTTGTATAGCACAAGCAACATTGTCACGACTAGATACGGTGACCAGATGTCCCGATTTTATAGGGACAGTCCCGATTTTTGGGTCTTTTTCTTAGGCTCCCATTACCCCCACCCCCGTCCAAATTTTTCACATTTGCTGTCTGGTCACTCTACAACTAGATAAATAATAATTTTCTTGTTTCTACTAAAGCTATTCATGTTTTTTTCTGAGCCAAGCTTAACTCTTCCAATTCCCATAACAAACTTCAGTTTTGTCATTGTTTTCAACAGGGTCTATTGCATGTATCGGGAATGCAATACAAACTTCATAATGTTATAATGTTGAAACAGAAGTGCTTTACTATATTATTCACTTCTAACAAAATTATTTGCATTAAGGTAACACCTAGAAACTCCCACCAAGATCAGGGACCTATTGTGCTACATGCAGTACAGTAACTCCTCACTTAACGTCCTCCCGGTTAATGTTGTTTCAAAGTTACGTCGCTGCTCCATTAGAGAACATGCTCACTTAAAGTTGTGCAATGCTCCCTTATAACATTGTTTGGCTGCCTGCTCTGTCCACTGCTTGTAAGATTCTGTGGAAGAGCAGCAACTTTACAAGAGAGCACTGCACAGGTTCCTCTTCTCCGCCTCCTCCCCCTCCCTCCTAGCGCTTGTTTGGCGATGCTTAGGACTTTCTGGGAGGGAGGAGGAGGAGCGGGGACACAGCATGCTCTGGAGAGGAGGTGGAGTGGGGGTGGGAAGAGGTGGGCCTGGAGCATCCCCCGGCAAAATCAGCGCCTGTTCTTCTGGGGGGAAGCTGTCCCTCCTGCTGCGAAGGTGCTTCCTAGCATTCTTGCCTGCAGCAGGCTGTGCCTGTGAGGGGTAAGCCAGGGGCACCTCCCAACCACAGTACAGTACAGTACTGTACAGTATATAGTGCCTTTTGTCTGCCCAAAAAAATGTCCTTGGAACCTAACCCCCCGCATTTACATTAAATCTTATGGGAAAATTGGATTCATTTAACATCGTTTCACTTAAAGTTGTAGTTATGTTCCTGAAAAATGCAACGTTAAGTGAGGAGTTACTGTACCAACATATAGTTAAAAGACTGTTCCTGCTCTCCTAAGAGCTCACACACCCCAATTCTGTGTGTTCCCCAAACTCCCAGTTACCTTAATGGGAGTTTTTATTGTTCAACAGATTGAGGACCAAGAGAGAGTAAGGAGCTAATTTAACTTCACATGCACACTTCTATGGAAATGTTCATCTATGGAAATAACCGAAACACTGGGCATCACAGCACCTCCATTTAAGGCAGTGACCATCACAATCCTACAAACTCTTATGGATAGGCTTGGAAGAATTAGATTTTTTGCAGTAAACATCAGTAAAGGTTGATTGCACTGTACGCATACAAAGTGATGAAAAAATTATTTCCATACTTGATCATCAAAATTTACAGATATGCAAAGAAAAAAAAATTGTTGCTTGAGAACTACAGCTCGATTTAAGGATATTTACTTTGCATATGTTGCATATGATGTTGACAATGTGTTTAACAGTGATAAAGTTTTAACTTTTTGAATCTTAATAATTATTTAATGACAATAGATGTTATCTGACACTCCCCCAAATATTTTCCACACCTGTGAAAATTTATATTGATAAAAAATGGAAAAAATGCTTAAAAACAGACATTGATATTATCCGCTGAAATTATTTAAAAAATGAAAGTTAAATTTTGCCAAGCCTACTTCTGCATATGCTTAACTTTACTCCAGTTAGGAACATGTGTAAGTAGGATCAGGGCCTTAAGTTTCGCTGGAAATTAAACAAAATATCTTCTGGTAAAACCCTTACATTCATTCTGAGTAATATTTATCATAGCTTCAGGGTAACTATAACTGTATCCCTGACCCCCATGGTCCACTCCAAGAGTACCCAGTCAGGTTTGCTGCCATCACCTATCTATGGGTAAGGACCTTTCTCCCACTCCCTTCTGACCAGCGGGTTTTAAAGCTGCACATCTCCCTCCCATACACTGTGATAGGCAGACTGACTTGCTCGGGCTAGCACCAGCGCTTGTGCATTGTTCCGTCTCCAAGAACTACAAACAGCATATTGCCAGCAATTCCCAGTTACTACACAACTCTTTCTAAGCAAGCACATTTATTCTTAAGGTAAAAGCATTACCGAGAAAACATATAAAACGATAAAAATTCTTATATGCATGCTTAAGGCTTACCAGATGTCTCATGGGGCAGAGGCCAAAGTCTTGCGGGGCCCTAGTAAGACAATGTCTTTCCAACCATTCCACAAGGACTAGGGCCACCCATGGACAGAAGGTCCTGTCCATTTGCTGAACCAGAAAGGCGGCCCTGGGTCTTTTAAACTCAGTTATGTCAAAAGCCCTTTCTTTGTTTGAGACTCTGGAAAACCCAGCCTGAACCAGTAAATGCAAGCCATTCCAAGGGGTTGCCAACTTGGTAATATTTAAAAACTGGACACTCCAGCAGGAGCGCTGAAACCTCACCTGCCCTGCCTCTTCCCCCGAGCTCCCGCCCCGTCCCGCCTCTTCCCCTGAGGCCCCACCACCTGTCCACTCCTCTTCTGCCCCCCCCCAATCACTCACTGCTTTTCCCCTCCCATCCCCCGGGTCAGGAGGGAGTTGCCTGAGGGATTGGGCTGGGAGCAATCGCCCGACAAAGGTAGGGGGCGGCCCCGGATGACTAGGGGCTGTAGCGGGTGATGACCAAGCGCCTCCCCCACTTGTAGTAATCAGACTTTGGGTGTCTGATCAGTAGAGCTGACTGACAATGTCAGGTCCACTTTTCAACCAGACTTTCCAGTCAAAAAC